>NC_053155.1:111334722-111634722 GCF_016835505.1 Polypterus senegalus | reverse complement strand
AGGCCAACCTACCCTTCAGTGTCCTTAACATACATTTGCTTGTATGTGTGCATTGTCAGCCTGAACGTCTTAGTTGCGGGTAGCCTAATAAATTGTGAAACACAGGGTATTTCACTTGCTCCTTCACATGAGGTTTACTGGAAGCCATCTCCATTCTTGGCTGCCCTCCAAAGCCACTGCTTCCACTCTGATTCCTGCTGTGTAAACATTCACACCTTCGTTTCACACAGTTTACTTGGGGTCAGAGCTAACACCCTCTGCAGTTACATTTCCCAACTTCATGTGTTGATTCAAACTAGGATGCTACCCAACATTTGCCAGCAGTTGCCAGGCCAGTGAAGTGCTGCTCTTAAATGATTGATCGTCTTTCTCTCCCTCTCACACACATATACACACACTGCATAAAAGCTCCTTTTATCACTCCATGTTTTGTGGTAGTCAAATGCACATCTTTGCAGCATCTCTCCCAAGTCCATGTGTTGTTTGTCTGAGATTATTACCTACTGTATTCATGCTTATGGTTTTCATCATTTGCACACTGTGGAAATGTAATGTATTTCTGTCTCTTCTTCTTAAATACTGCTAAAATCATGAAGTTTATAACAATAGCAACAACATTTATTTATTTTTTTTATTATTATTCTTTTTCTCATTTAGTTTTTTGTTGCATTCAAGCAGGTTCATCTTTTCTTTTAGGAGACCTAAAAATCCTTTGAAATGGATTAATTATAAAATATGTTGTAAATAAATATTTTACTTTACATTTCCATAAAAGTATTTTCATACACAAGAAACCATTTGTTTACATTTTAGTTTTTATCCAATCTACCTGTGTCATCATAACAAAGTGCCATTTTGTTCTTTTAAACTGTTTCTTTGTGTTTTGTCTTTGGCTCCCTTGTTCATTTCTTTACTCTGGATAAACTTAATTTCTTCTTGTACATATTTGTGACATAGGACATGTTTTAAAATCTCACAAGATTTTAACCCAATTATACTTCTAGACATCATGTTCATTAGAGAGGTGTCCCTGTTTCTGTTTGAAATGCCAATACATACAGCATATACACAAATGATTATGCAAAAATGATGCTTAATTTCATAATTGTAATGTCTTTTGATTTTTTTTTTTTTCCAAAAAGACACCACAAGACCAAAGCGAGACTATGAAGTAGATGGAAGGGACTACCACTTTGTCACATCAAGAGAGCAAATGGAGAAAGATATCCAAGAGCACAAGTTTATTGAGGCTGGACAATATAATGACAATCTGTATGGAACCAGCGTCCAATCTGTCAAATATGTTGCAGAACGGGTAAGAGGGAGTCTTCAGTAATAAAACCAAAAAAAAAAAAACTCAGCTGATCCTGAAGATCACCAATATTTTCGCCATTAAAAACCAAGAAGACAACTACAAGAATAGCTTTTTTAGTCCCAGGACCAGTGAGTGCAGAGTTCTGACTGTATTTCAGCAGTGATTCTGATTGTGGGCTTAAATTTCATTTAATGTGGTTTCTGGTTCTTTCCTGTTTTGTACTGTTATTTATAACATCAACATCTTTGCAGTTATATTACTGCATGTGAAATTGCACGTCCATCCCTGTCAGTGATTCTGGCAAACCAAATGCTTAAAAAGTAAACTCTTTCCTGTTGAGGTAATTCATTATTGGCAAAGAAATAGCTAGCTGCCTGGTCACTGATCCTGTCAGTACTGCGTATGTGTGCATATTACAGAGCAGTGTTTTATGAAGGAGTTTATTTTTTTATGAAAAGAGTATGTAAGGAGATCAGAGTAAAATACATTAGGCGGATTAATTTGTTTTTCACTTTTTGTCCAAATGTGATCATTCTTGTTAGTAAAATAAATTGTTAAACATGTTTACGCTATGTTTAAACACATTCAGTTGTTTTTACTATGTATTGTTATTAAATACCACTTATAACATGCTTTTAAGAGCCAGTACAGCTCAAAATCAAAGCAAAAAAAAAAACATTTTACAGAGTTTGCTACAATCACCGGCCAGTGTGAAATGTGGGTTTGTATAAGTCTTCTTCTCTTTAAATGCTTGATCTTTTCCCTTGTGAAGTATTATATGTTTAACAGACGTTTTGTTCAACACTTTAAACATAATAGAAGTTGGGCCTTTTTTTTTTTTGTTTATTTGATTTTTCTCAACAGGGCAAGCACTGTATACTTGATGTGTCAGGAAATGCTATTAAAAGATTACAAGTTGCACAGCTTTATCCAATTGCCATCTTCATTAAGCCCAGATCAGTTGAATCAATAATGTAAGTATATCATACTTAAGACTTCCCCTCCCCCATTGTGTAAATGTCTTTTTTAAGCATAAAAATAATGCAGAATTCAATTTCACACAACATCATAACCCTCTTGTATCACAAATTGCTGTTGTGTTTGGGTGCACACTCACTGATGGTTCAATTTAAGACTAAGCAAGGAGACCCACAACATGGATCTGAAAAATAACAATCAGTACAGAAAAGACAGAAATGTGTCTCATCTTTGTTTCGCTCATGAACACACACAGGCATTTTTCATTCGTACATACTGGTTAAGTTATTAAACTCGACAAACGAATGATGAAGAAATGTGTAAAGAAAGATGTACTTTAGTGTCAAAATGTGAACATTGTTTTGCCTTTTATCAGGTATTTGAGATTAAAACTTTAGACCCAAATTCTTATGTTTTGAATTGCACCAGCATTGTATTTGCATTAATTCCATTAATGGAAGTGTCCTTTATAAATCATTATATAGCTAGCTCTCAGCATGTTGTTATTAATATTTGCTCATGCAAATAGCAGGGCGCGATATTGAAAGTGAATCATCATGAATACATCCCCCTTCAATTAGGGAAATGAATAAAAGGCTGACAGAAGAACAAGCAAAGAAGACATATGACAGAGCAATGAAGTTAGAGCAAGAATTTGGCGAATACTTTACAGGTAAGAATCTATAAAGAATACAAATTATATTATTTCAGCTAATTATAGAAGATCATAAACAAAGCAAGTTTTAAGCTCAGTAATAATTTCTTACCCTGTAGTTAGGAGCATTCAGAATTTATTAACTGCAAGCCCCTAGCCAAAGAACATACTGTATGTTATGACACTGCATGATTCATTGTATGAAATGTCATTTTTAGATTATTTGCCTCATAAATTTATTTATATATAAAGCATTTTTTCAGGCAGAATTATAGCTCAAAGTGCTTTACAAATTACCAAAGATTAACATCATTAGAAAAAAGACCTGAGTGTACAAAGAGTTTGTGGCTGATCTGAAAATATTTACTATAGTCAAATGACCAGGGAGAAGTGAAAGAGAAAAAGGAAAATAAAAACTTCAGGTGGCACTGATGCTAGGGAAAATAAATTTGTAGAGGTCCCAAGCACAAAAAGCTTCCCTCTGGGGATTCTACAGTACTTAAATGTGACAAAGTTGTTCATTAACATATGCACATGATGCAGCTTCCTTGAATATTTGATACAGCAGGTATCATGTTTGTTGTAGCATCCTTCATCCGTTTTAATACTGAAGCGATCTTTGGCCAGGTGGTAGTTGCACAGTGTGACAAAGCAGGATGACAGAAATACAAAAAGACAGAAGCTGTGAAAATGTAATTGTGAGTAAACAGAACTATAAAAGAGTTCTACTCTGTGAAAACAGTTATACCCACAGTTGCAAATAAATGTAAAGGAAAAATTGGCAATGACAGGGGTTAATTTTGGTCTTGTAGAATCAATGTGCTATAAGTTAATTGTGAAAAGGACAATTAAAATTTGTGCTTTCGATATTTTTTATTCGTTTGACACTAAACAATAGCCTGACATATCTCCATCAGTAGAATATCCCAAATATTCTGTACATAAAATCAAAATGCTGCCTCATCAGTTCTTTTATATTTTACTCTTGGAGAAATCAGAATTGTGAAAGAAATTCCAAACAGAAATTTCGAACCTCATTTTTCATTAGTATTTAGTTTTAAGAATGTCAGAACAATTTTGCAGGGAATGGGCCATTCGGCTCCCCAAGCCTGCCAATCCAATATCAAGTTATAATTTGAAGGCATCTAACTACCACTATCTGCCACACCACTTTGAAATATATTCCTTGTGTTTTTGTTTGAGTAAAATCTTTCTAAATGCATACAAAATTTACTAATTTTGTCTTCTTTCTTGTTGAAGAATTTATTTTAAGCTAAGAGCAATGATCTACAGCACTGTCTTTGTAATTTTAAACGCTTCATTCCTGTAATTTTCTTAACAGAATTCAAGGATTGGCCTCCTCACTGGGGAACACATTTTTTGTTGAGTTAGATCTTACAATTGTTTTTTACTAATTTTTGGGTGGTGAATCCAGAAATGACCCCAGTGTTTTGCTATCACATGCAGTTTTTACGATACAGGGTACCCTCCATTTTTGTCAAAAAACATACAAATTTTACATACAATGAAAAAATAATGAAATAATAACTTAAATGTACTGTTTATTTAAATTTCTTTTGTTCATACAAAGGATTTATTGTTACTCTATGACATTTTTTTTACAGCAAAACATTTGAAAATTAATCGGGTAAGCGGTTATGGTAAAAATTTACGCTTATAGCTTTTCCAGGAGTGTTCAGTGTTAGGACAATCCCGTCGGATACTCCAACAATAGTCATCCATCATATGTACATCCCACCTACCCTGATAGTGTCCTTCCATGACATTAAAAATCTTGGTGGAATCGTTCACTTTGCTCATCACTGACTACACCAAGTTTTTCCGGGAAGTTAGAAAGATGGCTATGCAGAAAATGCACCTTGATGCTCATATTGCAACCAAGCATTTTGTAGCTCTTGAAGAGCAATTCTGTGTAATTATTTGCTCATGTGTTTCCAAGAAAGTCCTTGACAATGGCTTTGAATGATAACCAAGCATTCTTTTCGACATCTGACTTTGTCCTGATGAAATGAGCTGCCGAATCTGTTGACACCAGGCTTTATTTTTTCAAATGACAGGCTAGGAAATGCCAAAATGAGGTACTTGAAACAGTCTTCTTCAGTTGGCAAAGCTTTAATGAACTGCTTCATCAGACCCAGTTTCATGTGTAGAGGCGGGAATATAATAAATATTCTTTCTATCAACAAGTGCCTTATGTAGAATGTTTGGATCACCTGGTTTTAGGGCAGATCTTGGAGGCCAATTCCTTTCCACCCAATGCCTCTTACGAGCTCTGCTACCCCACATGCAGAGAAAACAGGGATACTTCCAAGGAGGAAGCATACCATTTTAAGGTCAACACAGATGACCCAATTGTGTTGGTGATATTGCAACAACTCAATGACTCTCTTTATGTCTGCATATTCTTCACAAAGAGAAACTGAATGGCCAATTGGGACTGACCCAAATATATTGCCATTGTGAAGGAGGACACACTTTAAGCTCCGCTTTGAGCTATCGATGAATAGTCGCCATTCAGTTGAGTTACAGATTGGAATTCCCAATTCCTCCATTAAACCAGATACGTTATGGTAATACACAAAGCCACTGTCAGTTCTAAAGTACTACAGAAATGCAATTTCTCTGGTTTGAAAGTACAATACCTTTGTTCCTTTTTCAAGTGTTTTTTTTACGCAGTCTTGATGCTAGGAGTTCTGAAGCCTTCTTCGATAGTCCCAAATCACGTGCCAAATCACTCAACTCATACTAATCAAATCCCTTATGAACAGAGTCCTCTTCAATTTTAAACTCTTCATCATTGTTGTCACCTAGTTCATCACCAATATCATGTTCTTCAAGAGAAGGTAGTGTAACGAAAAACGATACTGGGAAGCTGAAGTTTTCACTATACAAAAGTAGCAGTCACACCGAAATGATCTCCTGGCTCTCGCCAAATCATAGGTATACCAAATGACATCTTATCACGTGTTCCCTTTGTCCACATCCATAAACCCTCAACACACTGTTTGCACACCTTATGAGGAGCCCAAGACTTATCTTGATCACCATGTTTAACTATGAAATATGCCAAATAGGCTTGCTCTACAAATGTGCTGATGTTCACCCTTTGATTGGGAATGGTGAAACTGCCATAGATATACAGTAACAAAAAGAATCAGGGTTGTTTAGGCACTTACGACGAGAAACAGCAGAGCCAGACATGATCTGAAAGAAAGGAAATATGTGTGTAAGTAGAAAAATAGATTTTGCTTATTCACTACTTAGAGCAACACACAACCTCTGACCACACTGTCTTGCGTGTAAATGAATAGCCTATACAAATCCACGCTACAGTAATCGCATTAATATAAGCGGTAGAGAAAAAACCTGACGTGATAGAAGAAAACTAACTGCACTTTCAGAATCAGCATACCTGTTTTAGTGTAAATAAGCTTAAAAATTGAAGTCAACATAAAATGTGTTCAAAATTGTTCCCCAGTGTATGGTCACATGTATTTGAGGGACATTATTTTTATTTCATGTGATTGTCAAGAGAGACCATAAAACAACTGTATCCTCACTATTTTACCTGAGTTCTCTGAGATACGTGTTGCTGTCTCTGTTACTTACTTCTTGTATCAGAATCAAATCTTCTCCATTCTTAAAAAATAACTTAGGCTGAGCACGCTAACATGTTTCAATCAAATGTTATACACGGTAACATATTTCTACTACTACATACATTTTTTCTTTCTACTTCATCCATCCATTTTCCAACCCGTTGAATCCAAACACAGGGTCACGGGGGTCCACTGGTTCCAATCCCAGCCAACACAGGGCACAAGGCAAGAACCAATCCCGGGCAGGGCACCAACCCACTGCAGGACACACACATTAGGGACAATTTAGAATCGCCAATCCACCTAACCTGCATGTCTTTGGACTGTGAGAGGAAACCCACGCAGACACAGGGAGAACATCCAAACTCCACGCAGGGAGGACCCGGGAAGCAAACCCGGGTCTCCTAACTGCAAGGCAGCAGTGCTACCACTGCGCCACCATGCTGCCCATTTTTTCTTTCTACTAAACTCCTAAATTATCTCTGCAAATTATTGCTAAATAATAGAAACAGTAAATGAAATATGCTTCCTCTTGATAATTCCAATGTGAGTCAGAGATAATCAACTTTACAAAATAATCAAAACAATTTAGTTAGGGGAGGGTTCAGGTATACTGTATGTTGGTCTTGCATACAATATGTAGGTAGTCTAAGCTTAACCAAATTCCATGTCTCCATCTTTCATATATTACTTTCTAAAATGTAGAAATTATAGGTGACTCGATTGCTTGAATGTCTTAGAGTGGTGAGAAGGGGCTTACATGGGAGGAGCTTGTGAAACTGGCATGGCTTTCTTAAAAAGAGTGACGTTCAGTATGTGGCTGGTGGGTGATTAGAAGTTTGACAACATTTAAGTATATACTTTTGTCATTGTGTCAGCCTGAATTTTAATTTACGAGTTGTTGTTCAAGACTGCAGCTAGATTTACAGTTGTACTTTCTGCATTGTGATTAGCTATGTGAGAGAGATGGGTGAGATAAGAAGGTTGAAAATGAAAGAGAACTTTTGGTGGATTGTAAAATGCACTTGTGACGGCAATAATAAACTGAATAGAGAAATACCTGCTCATGTCATTTTTCTGTGTATTATAATTGTCTGTTATATATGGAGCTTCTTTTTAGTTTTTATTAGGTTTCCCCTGAATCTGAAATATTAATCTTGGTATCATTTTAGGGGTTTTAACACCCAAGGAATCAAATTTTGAAATCAGTATTTGGTTTGCAAGTATATTTTTTACTGTGTTTTTATGACACCGTTTTTGTTTTGAGGATAGTGCTGCTATTTCCAAACATCCATTTCCATAGTGATTTTCCACAAAGCCCTGGTGGCACTCCAGCTACCATGAAAAACCTCACACTGTTCCACTCCATCTGAACTAGTGTGGTGCTAAGGTGTCACCCGTTGCATGGCTGTACTCAGGTCCTAATCTGGGATCCTGAGATGGTTTGTCATGTGGTGGGTGTGGCAATGTGCTGTATCAGTGCGTGTGCCTAACCTCTCTCCTGGGGCCGCACTGCTTATGACATAATCAAGGCACCAGTATAAAACTCACATATTCACTAGTATCCAGGATTATACCAGATTTAGGGTTAGGCTTAGG
The DNA here is from genome assembly GCF_016835505.1 of Polypterus senegalus. NCBI lineage: Eukaryota > Metazoa > Chordata > Cladistia > Polypteriformes > Polypteridae > Polypterus > Polypterus senegalus. Next base: position 111,626,555 of record NC_053155.1, on the reverse strand, counting down.
GTTAGGGTTAGCATACTGCTCTCTTTGAACTTTGATTACTGTTTTTTTTTTTGGTTTTTTTTTAAAAAGCTGTTCTACGATTTTTGGATTGCGATTTCGGTTTGACGTTAATCTGTTTTTGAGTTTTGGATTTAACCCTTGCTTTGCCCTTTGACTCTGTTCTTTCTCTTATTTTGCGCTTTAATTATTTGGACTGACTGCTCTTTTTACAATTAGTATACTGCACCTCTAACCATCCCAACATGTTATAGCAGGTAGGCAAAGGAGGTATATATGCAGTTTGTGGGTTTCAAATAAAGTTAGTGTTATTGACAACAAACACATTTGGATTAAATTCCCTATTGACAAGCCTCGAAACCATGCAGAAAAGAGCATTCTCCCCAAAATGAGCAAGTCATCTGTGACAACAACCTTATTACAAGAAATGTTATGGGAAAGAGGCCAAGAGCAACACAAAATGCATTGTTGCTTGGCATCAGTGAGAAGGGCACTGCTATTGTATTTCTGTACTTTTCTACTTTTGTAACTAGTACAGATACTGCATGTTCCATGTACAGTTGCCTTTGCAATGTCTCCCTTCTGCAATTTAATTTATTTATACACTTCTAAAATGTGTTGCAAGTATTAACAATTTCATTACTGCACTATTTACATTTTTTTTCTGGTGCTATTCTGATTTGCAGCTGCAAATTAGGCTTTAATGCTCTTGTATATTGCATGTATACTTTATTTATTGCAATATCACTATATTTGTATTTTGGATGCCCTCATTATTACATCATTTTATTGGTATTGCTTTGCATCAGGCCACAATTTTAAACTTTCATCAGAGCTTTGCACTGCCATGACTCTTAAAAGGAATGATTTTTTGAGTTTGGTTTTCCTTCACCGGTAAGAGATTCTCTCTTCTCATTAATCTTCTTGCAAGCCTTTGAGAAACGGGTGAAAGAGCTTGGCAATAAACTAATGAGAAGAGTGTGAGTGAATTTCTCACCATTCATTATGAAGAAACTGGTCCCTTGTCTCTAAACATGGGTCTTTTATTGTCTTTGTGTAAACCCATTTTTTAGGTTAAGTTCTTTGTTACAAGCATGGCAAAGATTTTTTAAGCCGAGATATTTAGAAGACTATTCATTAGATGGGTATTTATTAACACTATCAATTTGTTACATTTGCATGAGCAACAATTTAACATCTATTTTCTATACATATAATAACTCCATAAGTTTTTATAAAAGCATGCCAGGGAACCTAACGGGCACTTTATATGATCCATAGAAGAGCCCAAACAATAATTATACATCTGTTGAATACAGAAACACACATGGAAACACGCAGCCATTGATCATCAGTCCTTTTGTTTTGTGCTGCATGGGTAAGTCAGATCCAGTTAAACAGACCTTCAGCCTTTGCAGACAAAATTATCCAGGTTTTGACGTCAGTGTTGCTATACCGACATGGACAATTAGACTAACTATAGGGAAGCTGCATCATATCTAGCAATTCTCAATTCTGTGATAGAATCTTTCAGAAAAACATATTGTAAAACTACATGTTTAGTTATAACAATGTTTATACATATATAATATATATAATTGCTTTAAGAAAAGAAAGAATCAAGTCTTTATTGTTCCATTTTTTTTTTCTTTTATCTCAGTGTATATAAATAGAGTTGAGAAAGGTATAGAATTTTTTATGTTTGGAGGAAGTGAAATACCATTAAGTATATTGTTTTTATACATCCCTAGTTATATTTGTAAGGTGCATAGTATTTCTCTTCCGTAGAAATGAGTAATATTAATAATATCAAAGTGGTGTATACCTGCACATGAAGTCATGAGATAAATTAACTTTTCTCCTCTATATTTAAACCATTGGCTTTACTAGCACTCATCCTGAGTTATTTTACTTTGTATTAATGTTATGTTAAAATATAGTGTACATTAGTTAATTATATGCTCTGCTTTTTCTTGAGCCACGACCCATGTCTTGGTATATATTTTTAGCAAAAATGTTTTTTTTGTCTCTTTTTTTTCTGTAGCACTTGTTCAAGGAGAAACCTTAGAAGAAATTTATAATCACTGCAAATTAGTCATAGAGGAACAATCGGGACCCTACATCTGGATTCCTTCAAAAGAAAAACTATAAAAGTCACTCCAGGAATTAGAGACTGAAATAGGAATAGTTTGTATTATTAATATTACTATTATTATTATTATAAATATTATTATTGCTATTACAGATTTTTTCAATGTAACTGTTGCTGAATGTACCACCACAAAGTGTTAAAAAGAAAATGAAAAATTACATGTTTTAAAAAAGCTTTTCCCCCTTTTAAAAAAAAATGTCAATTTCGTGTTTTTTTTAAAGTAATATCAAAATATATATTTGAAAAAAACTCACTAAAATTGTATCAAATCAATTGGATAATTATCAGCTCCAGTTGCTTTTCAAACCAATGCACGCATTCAGAATGTGCTGAAGGTACACATAGTGGACGAAACACGGTAACTTGTATCTATGCACTTAATCTGGACATGTATTTTTGTTTGTTTATTTGTTTGTATTTAGGTGTTTTATTTATGTCTTTTGAGAATTCAGTGGAAACACAACACATCTAGTGTATGCTTTAATAAATATTAAACAAAAAAGGAATACAACTGGGAATATGAATTTTGACTATATAAATATACATGTATATCTATACAGTATATATATATATATATATATTTTGCTATTTATATTAATAGAGGGCACTACAGCACATTCTAAATAATTTATAAAGAAATGATGTCTTTGTAAAATTAACATTTTCTTCGTGAAAGGTACTGTTGTATAGTAGACTTATTGACTACTAGACCTATTCAGTGAAATGTGCAATGACACCAATGAGACCCCAGTTATTATGAGACTGTGGGGAAATTTATGTTTCAGTACCTTTAAAAAGCAACGCAAAATCTTTCTGCCGAAACTAAAAAGATTTTGCAAAGCTGCATTGCAGCTTCTTCTTGAACTCTGGTGTGCAATTCTTATCAGAAGGTAACAGATAAATGGTACCTATACAAAGATAATAAAATACATTTTACAAAGGATTAAGAAGAAAATTGTTGAGTATTGGAATTGTATTATTTCAGTTTTCTTTTCAGAAAATGGGAAAGATTTAATTTAATTCCATTGATTCAAAAACTCGTAAAATCCTTCATAACACCAAAATTTAAAGCTCATGTCACTATAATATTTCCTGTATAGGCTGCATTTTGCTAAATTTTCATTTGTTGAAAAAACAATGCACCTTAAATGTTATCTCTGAATTATTTATGTTCATAGGTTCCTTTGTTAATCATTTTAAGAAACTGTAATTATATTTCTTGACATGTAGCACTAGTATAATACAGGGTGGCAGGGAAGTGTAGCCTACCCTGGCAGTGTCAGACACAAGAAAGGAACCAATCCCACAATGGGACATTAGATTACTGCAGGGCACACTCATGCCAGGCCAATATAAAGTCACTCAAGTGACCAATGGCTTGTTGTTTAAACAGTGAGATACAGCTTGTCTTAGAGGGAAAACATCCAATGAGATGCCATAAGATGTATTTGTTGCAAATTAAGTGCCTCAGCCAAAACCTAATGTGGGGTAAGTACTGCAAAGAGCAAAAACATGTCGACTGTTAAACTGCTTGTTTTTATTGGTTTGTCTTCATGTTCAACACAGTAAATAAATGCTATTGAATGACAAAAGAAAAAATATTTTCATTGTAAGATATAACCATAAAAGAACTTTTGTGACATGCTCTTTAAATTTTAAAGCCTTCCTCTGCGTTTAAATTTTAGAATGGTAAATCTATTATTGCTTTTTACTCAGGGCTGCTGGACTTTGGCTGAAAAAAAAAAGTATACCTTCTACATCATCCTTGCAGTAACAAGGAGATATTCTTGCCTGAGAATCTAAGCTCATAACAAAAAATTAATGCAAAATAAAAAAAGTAACCATGGAAAAAAGTAATAAATATTGCGCACTCCCATCTGTACTTATCAAAAATTGCATCTGCATATTTTTCTTCCATTCTATTTAAAGCATGCAACTTAAAACAAATGCTATCCTTTCTTACTGTTTGTGCTGTATTTTGCAGGTATACTGTGGCTAAGTACAATCAAATCATTAAAAAAACATTGATAGGATGTTTGTAGTATCATTATATTATTTATTACCTTTATTTATGGTATGTCGTAATTTCCCCTATTGCAGCAAGCATTGCACTTACTTGCAGAAAGTGATAGAAATGTGTTTTCATAATTGATTTATTATTATTATTTAAATTATTGTAGTTCTAAAGTCATGAAACCATAATGTACATATTGCTTTTTAGTGTAATGTGAGTTTAATTTACAAAAAAAAAAACAAAAAAAACCAAGTAATAATAATAAAGGAACATTCCCCAGTAAACCACAGCTACAGGTAATATGCAGTTTTGATGCCAGACCAAGAATTCCATACTTATGCTTAGGCGCCCGTTGACTGTAGATAGATGAAATTCATTCATTTCATTGGTGTAAGAAATAAAGCACACGTAAATATGAACTGAAATGTACATATACCATTAATATGATGTGTCTGTTCTTTAATTTATTTTCATTTTTATTAATTTTTTTTTCTAAAACGAGTTCTTTAAACAATGTTATGTAACCTTGATTGCATAAGATATCACTTTGAATACATTGCTTAAGGTATAAATGAAGGTAATATATTCAAAATAAGCATCCATTTCAGTTGTAAATTAAAGGTTTGGTGAGAATTTTAAAGGAAATGGCATTCTGGTGTGTGTCTTTCTTGCTTTCTAGTTTATTACAGCTCATTTGATCTCATTTGCTACTTTAACTGACAGTGCCTAAGTCTGTGTATTTTTTCTCATAAACGGTAATCCTATATTTCAATTATTACTTAGCAAATGTACTGTCATAAGTACTTGACAAAATGTTTTGAACAGTGAGATTTACTCCAGGATAGCATGTCAATTTATTTCTAAACTACTAACTCCAAAATTTTCCTGCTGAGAATTTAAAATTACTAACTTTTAACCACATTTGTCTGTAACTGCTCCGATACAGGTAAGTCTCTACATACTTCTTAAAGAGACAACATCTTTAACCTAATTATGTTTGTCCTTCTCTGTTCTCTGTTCATTGTTGTTCATTCATCCTTGTAAGATGGAGACAAAAAGCTTGTGACCTTTGTATTATTTAGCATATGCATAACTTTATAGATTTGCATATTGCATCATACTGACCAGCTCCTATTGGAATTGACTTTCTGTATTTTCAGATCTGGAAAATCCTCACAAAATAAATAGCCATTTATGGTGCTTAAGGAACATATTTCAAGTTACAAAATGATTTCAACTTTATGTTTGTGACTTCATCTCCTTGCCATTTTGTTGACATAACCACTTTGAGATATCTGTTCTTATTTCATCTCCTGAACCTAAACTTACTCTTTTTTCTATCTCAAACTTTCCAGTTTATATCTTGGAATAATAGCTGCTGCAAAAAAAGAGTTGCACTTAATCAGCAGGCCCTGTGGCCCTGTAGTTAAGATATAATGGGTTAGATAATGGATGGATGGATGGATGATTTGTAAAGGTGTAAAGAATCATTATATAATGTTTGCTATGAAGTGTTACCCTATTATCAAAACTTACAATTCAAGGCTAATATTGACTCCTCTACTGTTGACAGGTATTTTTCATTCCTCCTTCATTAAGTTCCCTGTATCATTGAAGCATGATTTTTTGTGACAAATGCCTTAAGGCATAGTCTTACCACACTTGCCCTGAGCAGCTGCTTCTCTGTCCTATATTTTATAATCACTTGTAATAGTTTACAAGAAAGTTTTTCTGACTTATTAAAACATTCTGGGTCTGGTCGGTCTATCATCTTATCTCATGTTTGTCTTCCTGGTGAGGTTCATAATGGATGCAGTCAGACTTGATCAGGCCAAGTGTCCATATACCCCCATTCTTTCTGGGAATTTTCTTTAACAGCTCAACATCTGAGTCTCTTCCCAATGGGGTATTACCTGTTATGCCTCCCAAGATGTTCTCACAGAAAGCCAATCCCAGAATATGCCAATATCATGTAAACTGGCTCCTATTGCACTGGTGCAGGAATCTTATCTCATATGCTTCTACTAGCAGCTTCATTCTTTTTGGCTCTACCCACGAGTGAGTACATAAAATGTGTTGTGTAAGAACATATCTCCAACTTCACTACCACTGCATCTATAGCACTGTAGACGTGAATGTCTCCTGTTGGTCAAACTAACAATAATGATGACAGCATCTAACATAGATAAATCTCCATACTTAAAATAGTAGTGTAATATCAACTTGCCTTTAGGTCTTTAGTTAGTAAAGTCTTTCAAAAAATATCCATTATGGGTGTGTGCATATAACCTTAAGCGTTTTATAGGATTGCTATTTTCCAGTCTGAGCTACTTATTTGTTTTCAGCTTCTTTAGTCAGTAGGTGTCTACCTGTTCAGCATATGATTACCAGGTGTAAATGATGCCACAACAATCAGCCCTGACGGTCCCATAATGTGACCTTATTGAATATGCCAACAGAAACTTCCCAAAACAAGAGAAACTTGCACCATCACTATGCTGATGCATGCTATTGCAAAATTGGTGGCTGCTAGGTAGAAGTATGTTGTTCCATATATGAATTCTCTGAGTGCATCAAAAAGAAAATGAATAGATAGAGAACTGAAAGTAATCAAGGTCAACACATAAAGGTCTACAGAGTTAAGTAGGACCCTGTTGCCAGTCAAGGAGCAGGCCAATAGCTACCACAGGTATCTGAACTTTTAGAGGCTACTCAGGACACTCAAGGTCAGACCTATCAAGGACTCTTACAATATGCTTTGACCTGGTGCCACCATAGGATTAAAAAGCATCAACTAAACCAAGAAGTAACTCCATGATTTAGTTTAATGGCTCCACTGCTGGTGCACTAGGGAATTTAAAGGAACAGTCTGCCCAAAAATATATTTTTATATGTTACTTAAACTAATGTAGTTTGTAATGATGGCCGAGATATTTTTTATGTCATGATTTCATACAGAATGGAGATAACATAATTTTTGATATGGTAGGCATCTATTGTGACCAACTGTGGACAACAGCAAACAATATCAAAAATGTTGACAAAAAAATCTCACATTACTCATTTCACATAATCCACATGTGAACTTGTCCAGTCGTATGCCAACAATGCCTCAATACACACAATTTACCATAATGTTGTTAAATAACCCACCTCTGGGAAATCTTCTTGTGAACGAAAAAGGAAGGTGCTGAAATGCAAACAAGCAATTCAATTATAAACCATTGTTATATTTATATTTCTAGTGGTGAGCCATAACTGGAGTACCTCAGGATTATTTAGTGGCAGTCTTTGAATCTGCACAGGTGAATTGACCATCTGCTTGGTAAATGATTTCATATATGCACAACTACGAGGTGCATTCTCTTGTTGATGTTTTCACTTGATTTTCTTATATTATTAATTTTGCATGTCTGTCAAAGCACCCTTTTTGTTAATATTGTGTGATGTGCAAAATTATCTAGTGAATAAACTATTGCTGGGCTTGATTCCTGATTTCCAGAAGTGGATTATTTAACAACACTCCCTGCTCTCTCCACTTGCCAACCCCCATATGGGTGCTACGCGCTAGCCACTTCGAGGCTCTGTCGCTCGCGTATGGGGAATTGGATGCACAATTTAAGCAGATTGTTATTTTCATGGGAATTGTTACATATGCATAACAGACCTAACTATTTTACATTACAGCGAGTAATTAATCATAGTAAAAAAATAGTAAAACATAATAAATTGAAAGAAAATTACGTTTCATGTTGTGTTAGAGGTATTCGTTGCGTTATACATTTTCTTTCTGTTTGGCTTTGAAATTAACATGTAAATACTTTTTAAACTTACACATTTACTGTAAAACTTCAGTAAAAACAATATTTGGAATTAACTTTTCTTCACTAGAGCATTGAATTTTGATTCCATGTTTGGAGTTACATCGTGACAATGCAACCGCCCATCATTGAATATCATTTCTTTCTCTCTAATAAACCAACTTTTTCAAATGCTTGTCCCTGTGATTTGTTGCTTGTCATAGCAAAACCTATTCTAACGGGAAACTGTAAACGTTTTAATAGGAATGGTATATCAAGATCTCCTATGGTGTCTAATGTTATCCAAGGAAGATACATACTACATTACCTTTCTTGTTGTCTGTTAAAATTTTACATGTCAGAATTGTTCGACCAGTTTTAGATACTACTAATCTTGTCCTATTGGATATCCTGTCACTCATATATAAATTGCGCAATAACATTTTCTTTTATAATAGAGAGATTCTAATAAAAGACATACGTCCGAGGCATTTTCTGCATACGATTGAATGACTTTATATGCGGATTATGCTACACCTGATATTTTTTTTTTGTGAACTTTTCAGTATCGTTTGTTGTTAATCAATGTTGGTCATCATAATCCACTATTACATTAGAACATTTCTTATCTCCATTCTGCATGAAAACATGACAAAAAGTTTTCTTGGCCATCACTACTAACTACATTGAGAGCAAGAGAGAGGTGGGGAGTATGCACTGATACAGTGCGTTGCCGCACCCACCACACAAGGAACCACCCCAGGATCCCAATTTAGGACCCAAGTGCAGCCATGTAACATATAAAAAAAAATTTTTTTCATCGCAATATTTCTTTCAAGTCTACAATGGGGGAAAAGATTTACTGGTGAGGACAAGGGAAACCAAGGTATATGCTTCATGTTGCATGTAAAGATGAAAAATTGTGAATTATGCCACCATAGGAGCAACTTAAAACGTTTGAAGGAGACTAAGGAATATTTAAAATAAAAAATGGCACTATTGTGCACCATGTCTGCATATTTGACAAATGAGACATTACTGTGTATGTCTGAACTAAGTAGAACATGTACGTTTATCTTTGTGTTAACCACCATGTACAGTATCTGACCAAACCATCTTCACCATTCATGGGAAACATAAGTAGAACACAGATGGCATATGTTTTATCTGGCGTACTTGTGTTATTTACTTTTATTATTATTTATTATATTTTATTACTAGCAAAATACCCGTGCTTCATAGCGGCGAAGTACTGCCTTAAAATTTTTATTAAGAAGAAAATTAAACCTTTTTAAACTGAGGGAAAATATACCAATAATTATTTGTTAAGGATCTCTTTGTATACCACATTGTCATTTTGGCCCTCCGGTTGTAATATGACCAAGCTGTGTGCTGAGCTTACTCTTGAGCATGCAACGTACAGTTGGCCATGTGAACAGTAATCTTGTTTGAAATCTCACAGCTTGGATTGCTGCTGTCATAATCGGTTTGAGTTTCATGGTTTGTTTCAATTACGACGTATCTGTAGGACTTGTGTTGAAGAAACATTCGGCATCTGTCAAGCGTTGTAAGCATATAACCGGTTTCATCGATAACTTCACATCCAGCTTTTGAGAGTTTAAACATTCATAAACATCAAAGTGTCCACTACTGAAATTGTCTCCTGTGAATCTAAGATGTTTAAGAGGCATTGGCGGTTGTCGAAAGGTGTAAAATATTTGGCCATTTCGGTACACTTGAAAGCGACAACCGAACAATTAAGCGGCAGCCATCAACTCACATGCAGAACCATAGGTGAAGGGCTTAAGCATTTCACTCTTGTAGTGCTCCTGTGTAGTATAATCATCTCCTGTAAAGTCATCAGTCCACACCTTGAACCTGTCCCAGTCATTCAATACATAAGACACAATGTTCCTCCGGATATCAAGAGTGAGCCTGATATGGCCGTGCAATATGTAACACAGAGAATGGAAAAGGCAGGTGCCATCTCCGGGCATGGAAACAACTCGGTAAGTGACAGTTCTTTGATCGATGGTGATCACCTCGATAGACATGTTAATGGGGGTACGGTTGGAACGATAAAGGAAATGGGTACCTAAACAATGTAAAGTAAGTCTAAAATACCTACACAATAACTATAATCGTAATAAACGAACAATAAAACAGCGGAGAAGCCATGGATTAAATAAAAAGGCTGCAGTTATCAGCAGGGAGACGTGAATCCCATGGCGAAGCAAGGAAGGGAATGTAGAAACCGGCGCGACGGACGGCCTTATATAGGCAGGCAGCCAATAATGTGGGAGGCGTTGGGATGGGGGACCCAATGCCGCCTCACACAGTGACCGAGCTGCAGGCTATGGACGTATATATGTACGTAAGTAGGATTCAGTTAACGTTGAGAACCCGCATACCAAATTTCTTGTAGATGGGTCCAAAAGTAACAAAGGCTGTTGGAAAGTTCAATATGGCGGCCAACAGTAGCGTCATACCACCGAAATAAGTACGGACATCAGTTTCGGTTAGTGCAGTGAAGCTGCCTACCAAATTTTGTGAAGATAGGGTCAGCCTTCTACCTACACAGGAAGTTGGAGAATTAGTGACTTTGGAAAGTTCAATATGGCAACTGACAGTGGCATCATACCGCCGAAATAAGTACGTACATCGGTTTCGGTTAGCTCAGGGAAGCCGCCTACCAAATTTCGTGAAGATGGGGCCATAAATAAGAAAGCTTAACATGGCGGACGTTGTCGATCGTTATGACCGTTACATGTAGAATTTCGAAATGAAACCTGCCCAACTTTTGTAAGTAAGCTGTAAGGAATAAGCCTGCTAAATTTCAGCCTTCTACCTACACGGGAAGTTGGAGAATTAGTGATGAGTCAGTGAGTCAGTCAGTGAGTGAGTGAGTCAGTGTGGGCTTTGCCTTTTATTAGTATAGATTATCAGTATAATACCACATAATGCCATTGAATCAAAGAATTTTGCATTGGAAAGTACATCAACTGCTAATCAAAAGTCTGCTTTTCAAGCTTAGAAGCTAAAAGTGTGACAGGCTAAGTCCACCAGCCAACATGCAAGAAATGAGACTTGAAGAGCTACTTGGAGCTTGAAGCAGAATAACATATGGGTTTATCTTGACTTGAAACACACAAGACATTTGGCTTCACAAGTCCAGAACCAAAGCGAGTCTCAAATGATGACCAATATGGCAGGCAGGCAAGCAGGGCCTCCTTAGATGGTAAACATATTGGTGCATTTAAGCCAACAGTTATGACACCCACCCCAGTTTAACAAATAAACTACTGTGGTAATCTGAAGTGGGACAGTGGAGTTCCAATCATGTTGTGCTCTGCTAATTACAATCACATAATCTTCCTCTGAAGAACCTGGAGTCTTTAGTATGGAGGTCAATGGCAAGATCAAAACATATCTTTTGCAATATAAGGAAGCTAATGCTCTCTTTCAAATAAGAGCAGCAAATTGCATATACAAACCAGGTTTCATGTCCACCTTGAACGTCTAGGGCTAGTTTACCATTATAGGTAACCTTTTTTCAACTATTGAGTAAAGATCATTAAGGCTATCAGATTTTGGAACAAATAAGCAAATCAAGACTGTAGTAACAATGCAAGACCTTATAAAGTAAGCTCCATTAGCCTAACAGCCAAGTTCAGATTTTCAAGACAGGTGAAGAAGTGTCAGATGCATTTTTTGAGAATCAAGACTGGTTATCAAATTCATCAATGTAGGAATATGTTGTGTTTTGCAATATGAAATGCTCCCAGACAATAGTTGGTAATTCCTATGGTTCTTTTACCTACAATAATTTGAAATTCTACTCCTTGTTTGTAGTTTTCTGCCACGGCACCCCCCAATACAATTAGTGTGTGCAAGGTACTGAGTGACCTCCCAGGCTCCAATTAATGCAGTGAACACTGCCAGCTAACTAAAGATTCTCCTAAGAATGGTTCTTAGCTGACAGACAACTGTGAGTTGACCGGGAAGAGGCAATGATCAGGAAACAGAATAACAGGAATAACTTCATAAGTACCATGGCAAATTATGTTCATGAAGTGGAAAGTCAAAATAATTTATTTATTGGGATAACAATTTTAGTGGCAAAAAATTTAATTGGGTGAGCCGTGAAGCTCATATAAATAAAACATCAAAACAAACATACAACACAAGACAAGAGGAAATGTGTTTTCCCAACTGCTTACCAACAACCAGTTTAATGCAGACATATTTATGGATTTATTGTTGGCAGCTCTTGGTCAAGATATTAATTTATTATACATATGGAAGGGAAAAATAAAGACCAGTAGCCAAAGTTCTCAAGAAACAACAAAATCTGAAGTCAATTACAAAGCTGGTCAAAACTGGAATTAAATTAACTGAGTCTCCTGCAAATTCTTCACTTCCTTTAACAAGAATGTTTGGCTACTACTTTCAGTACTTTAAGCACCAGCTTATTTAATAAAGCTGCTATGATGATCATGCCATGTAGCATCCTATTGACTAAAAAAACAAAATAGCTGTGATCAGGAATACAGAAATGGTTCATTAACAGTATAATTCTAAACAAAAAACTACAAAATGCAGCTTCATGCAAAAAACTAGAAAAGGTAGCAGAGGAGCTCGTTAACATTAATCTCATAAAACCAACTGACAGCTCAAATAAAACCCATAGCTTATTCCAATCAAAAATAGCTTTCCAAGTACTAAGGCAAATCATAGTAAGAAAAAAGCAAATGTGAAAAACTGAATTCTTATAAGAGAAGCAATGATAGGGTGAGAGAAATGCATGCTTATACTTATTTATATTTGTGGCAACAACATATGAGAGGTGTTAATATAGTTTGTGCATTTTAGTTTTCAATCTATACTTTTATTCATTTCAAATATTCTGCTTCAATACATCCACACCCCTATTTGTTATGTGTTCATACCAAGTATTTAAATTCTTTTGCTTTATTGCTGTTAAAAACACAGTATGCACAAATGGAAAGGCAGGACTGATTTGCAAGTTAATGTTGGTGCCATTGGTAATGAGTCCAAATTGACACCATCATGATGGATCGTGTAAACATGCACCACATACAAATGCACTACAGAACTACTCCTTCAAGGTCACCTTAAGGGCACATAAAGAAATACAAAATATTGACACACATGTACAAACAATAGAAAATCTTTACATCAACAGGATAAAAAATAGTCAGTAATAAACTGTTACTATTCTAAATAGTTTATTAATATTAAAATAAAATAGCATGAACAACACAAGCAAAGCTTCTGTTAAAGGAATATTAAGTACAAGGAGGAAAGCAAAATGGAAAGGTAAAAAAAAGGGCAACAACATTAGTGGCATGGTGGAGCAGTGATCAGCACAGTGGCCTTACAGATCCAACATCCAGCGTAGACTTTCAGATCCATGTAGCGCAGACTCTGTGTGGGTTTGTCTTCAGGCTTTCCTTCCACATCTCAAAAATGAGTTTGTGATGTTAATGGATATCTCTAAAATGGGGACTGGTATGTGTGTGAGGGATGTCATGTGTGTGAATATGGTGGCAACATGTGGTCCTGATCTGGGTAAGTCAGCTGGAAATGGATAGTGGACAGTGGTTCCTCCTGATAACCTCTTGCCATTATTTATTTATTATTTAATTTTGCTTCAGGGATCAAATAAGGTCCATCTTTCTCTCTATCTATGTATTATATAGTGTACATATTTATCAGTCAACCATTTATAAATGTATTTAATAACAACCTTCATACCTGCCTATCTGTTATATAGCTTCTTTCAACACATCTGTCTGCCTTATGATGCTTTTCAAATACAGTATATCTATATACAATATAATGTAGTGCATTTTATTTCTATTAATATAAATATTATATAACTACTTTCACATTCAAATCTTTTATAGTGCTTTTCATATCTATATATAAAAATTATAGTGCTTTCTTATCCCTTTATTAATACACAGACAGTAACGGCGCACTGCACGATAACATCAAGTGAATACACTTGACTTGAGCATTCCTAGTTTTCATGTTCTTTCTCTGTACGTTTAGCATTCGTTTGCTCAGAGGTTGATGTGCTTGATGCTTCCTGAGCAGCTCTTCTTTTCTCCACCCTAGTGGCCCGCTTCTTCTCTTCTTTCCTCAGCATCTTTTCAAACTCGTTAAGTCAGTGTTTGTGTTGCAATTACTTACTACGTTTTCCTTAATTTTTCACTTAAACTGGCACTTGAGGCAGATTGAAGACTTAAGAATGATTTAAGATATGAAGAGGTAGGGGAAGGAATGGTGAAGGTGGTAGGGATGAGAATGATGCCACTATGCATGTGCCGCACAGCCACCCCGCTTGTCCACTGCTGATAGTTGATTCTACAATAAAATAAAATAAAAAGAGGAATAACCTTGGAGGTCAATAATCACCTCAAAAGTGAATGGTATACGTCACATCGTACATTTGTACCAAATTTCAGGTCAGTAGGTCAAACGGTTTGCGAGCTACAGGTGATTTAAAATCCTGGACAGACAAACGGACAGCCACAGTAGTGTATTATATAAGAGGATTAATAAAGGTTTGATGTTCTCATAATCTTAGAAAGTGATTCATACCAGAAGACAATAGTGGTTAAGGCTTTGGATTTCAAACCCTGAGGTTATGGATCCAAATTCCATTTCCAACACTGTGTGACCATGAGCAAGTCACTTGACCTGCCTGTGCTTCAGTAGGAAAAACATATGGAGTGATGACACGTCATTAAGGCAATAGCGCTTTTCGGATGAGTCGGAGTCAGAGTTGCCACAGAAACATAAGGTTAAGCTGATGTAAGAGTCAAATGGCAAGGACCGGTGGCGCATTTGAAAAGAACAGTAGAAGGACAGGAAATGGAGAAAAAGAAGGATAAAGTTAGGATAAAGAAGAAAATAAAGTTTTTAGTGTCGTTGAAGAAAAGTGGTCATTTTCCTTTATCCGTGAGATGCCAGTGGTGATTAACTTAGGTAACATGCTCACAGTGGCTTTCATTGGAACCTGGTTGAAATTTTCCGATTGTTCTGTTTTTCAGAGATGTGTTAAGTGTCCACCTCATCCATTAACTTTAACTGTAGTTCAACAACCAGACAGAAAAAAAACTTTTCCCATCAAACTTACGTTGCGTATTAAAAACAAAGTTTTTCTTATAGGACTTTGTGATCAGTAGGTTGTGGGGTCATGGGTTAAATGTATGATGTGTCAAATAATGTTAAAAAAATAGAGAATATATTGTATTTGTCAATAGCGCCTGATGACCTCGACTCTCTTGCTTCACTGACACACTGTCTTTCTTGTGTTTCTGATTTTCTTAAACTAAATAAAGAGAAAACTGAAATTTTTTTGATTGGCAATAATGGATATACTGAGGTTATTAGAAAAAAACTCTATGCATTAGGATTAGACTTGATAAGTCAAGACGGAGGTAAATTTAGGGGTAACTATTGACTCTGACCTGAATTTTAAATCACATATTAATCAGATTACTATGACAGCATTTTTCCACTTAAGAAATATAGCAATAGTTAGACCCCTTATAATACTGTAAGATGCTGAGAAATTAATCCACGCTTTTGTTTTCAGTCGACTAGATTACTGTAACGCTTTTCTCTCAGGACTACCCAAAAAAGACATCAATCGATTGCAACTTGTGCAGAATGGAGCTGCTAGAATTCTAACTAGGAAAAGAAAATCTGAGCACATTTCTCCAGTTTTGATGTCACTACACTGGTCACCTGTGTCATTTAGAATTGACTTTAAAATCCTGCTTATAGCTTACAAAGCCTTAAATAATCTCGCTCCATTTTATATATCGGAATGCCTGACACGTTATATTCCAAATCGTAACCTTAGATCTTTAAATGAGTGTCTCCTTATAATTCCAAGAGCTAAACTTAAAAGAAGTGGTGAGGCGGCCTTCTGCTGTTATGCACCTAAAATCTGGAATAGCCTGCCAATAGGAATTCGCCAGGCTGATACAGTAGAGCACTTTAAAACACTGCTGAAAACACATTACTTTAACATGGCTTTCTCATAGCTTCATCTTAGTTTAATCCTGATGCTCTGTATTTTCAATTAATTATTATTATTCATGGTATTCATATTCAAAATCCTTACTAACCCCTACTTCTGTTCTTTTTCCTGTTTTCTGGGGTGGCGACCTGCGCTACCACCACCTGATCAAAGCACCGTGATGTCTCTACATTGTTGGATTAAAGGCCAGAAGTCCACATGACCATCATCATCAAGTTCTCACATTGTGAACCCTGAATACCACGAGGACTGATTGAGGTCATTTATGTTAGGTTGAATGCCTTGAGGGTCTGGGCAGTCTCATGGCCTGAAACCCCCGCAGATTTTATTTTTTTTTCTAGCCGTCTGGAGATTTTTTTGTTTTTTCTGTCCTCCCTGACCATCGGACCTTAATTTTATTCTATGATAATTAGTGTTCCCTTATTTTAATTCTTATTTATTTTGCCTTTTTTCGCTTTCTTCATTATGTAAAGCACTTTGAGCTGCATTATTTGTATGAAAATGTACTATATAAATAAATGTTGTTGTATTATGGATGCAAAATTAGATGATCTTGGCCTGTTTGGATGTGCACGGGACATTTATGACGTGCTATATACTGTAACTGTTTAAATGGTAATCAGTTTCAAAGTAACAACTAATTTGTTTTTTTACATTCCAGGAGCTTTGGGTGTCCTTTACATATCTTTTCACATAGATTGTAGTTCAGGTTGACACGGATCTGGGAACAAAATACAGTGATTGGTGTAGGCCTGCTTTCTGAACAGTCGTCTCACACGAATAATGCAGTATCCAGTTAGCCTGGCTGAGGAGCCAACTTTTACAAGCTACTGCAAGTAGTTTTAGGGATGGATTATGAGTTACATCCAAGAGAAAAGTGACAAGAGTGTGACACTGAAGACTTATTGGAGTTTCAGAAAAATTAAGAAATGAAATCCATAATCTAAGTTAGTCAGGTCAGTCATTATCCAACTTGCTATATACTAACACAGGGTCACGGGGGTCTGCTGGAGCCAATCCCAGCCAACACAGGACACAAGGCAGAAACAAATCCCGGGAAGGGCGCCAGCCCGCCACAATAATCTAAGTGTATATCTTAATTCAACTAATATTCCATTTTTAATGTAGTATTTTCTTCAAAATGCTAGTTCTACTACCGCACATTTCCAAACTGACTTTGAATTCCTGTGCATTTGAAGTTTGCCTATCTTATCCTTATCTGGATGGGTTTTTCATCAGGTACTCCCATTCTGTGCTAAAGCTATGTCTGTTAGGTGTTTATGTAACTTTTAGCCCATCCCTGCTGTGTGAGTTTGTGTTCTTTTGTGCCCCTGTAATAGGCTGCCGCCTGAGAGTTGTTTTTAACGTTGTGTGCAGTGCTACAGAGAGATCCTCTAACCTCATCAGAACCCTGAGTAGGTCAGTCAAAAATGGATCACTGTAGAGATACATGCATGTGTAATCTCTGAATGACTTTGACTTTAAAATGAAGAACAGTAAGCTGTTAGATTGCTTAGGAAGAATTATCCTCACAAAATAATATGATTCATTAAGGTCAGGATTGTGCTATAAAAAAACAAGTGGGTAGATAAATTATTTTCTGCTCCATCCCCTTTTTTGAGGCCATTAAATATGGTGACCTTGAAGTGCAAAAACAAATCTAAAAAGAATTGCCTGATCCAAACACGTTTCTTCTTTTGAGAGAGTAAAATGTTGCAAAAGAGGGTCATGTTTTCAGGATGAGACTACCTACTGTGATGAGCAGTCCTGGCCATTACCAGGCTGGGAAGTCAGCTGGATGGAAGGACCAGGGGAGGAGGCACTACCTTCCCCAGGATGCTAGAGGGCAGCCCTCCAGGCCGGCTGTGGCACCACAGATTCCCAAAGGGTACACTGGGAGTTGGAGTTTGGCACAACCCTGTTGGGGTCCGTGGGGGCCTCCAGAAGGAACGGTAGAACCCTACTTTGGGTTTCCATCACACCTGGGAGTAGTTCCAGTTAATCCTGATGAGCCACCTGGAGCATTCCCAGGTGTAACATAAAAGGAGCCACCTCACTCCATTTGAGAAGCAAGAGGACGCTGAGGAATGAAGCTTGCCAGTTGAGGAGTGGAGGCAGAAAGGAGAGGAAAAGAAGACAGAAGGGACTGTGTATTTGGTGCTCTTTGTACTGAGCTGATGTGGGGAGCGAGGGAAAAGCGTGTCCCCACTTGTAAATAAATTGTGTGTTGCTGCACTTGTGGCTGTGCCTTCCTGTGTCGTGGTTAGGGCAGTTTCCACAAGTGGCACCCCAGATGGAACTTCCTGGATTTCTGCAGGCATAATTTTCTTGTGGCCAATCCAACACAACAGTGCAAATGCACGCACATGGCAGCAAGCAGCTCACATTGAAAAGCCTCCAAAGAGGGTCATGGAAGCACTGCTCCCACCTGATGGGGAAGAAGAAGGCCAGGCGAGGCCCAAAGGCATTGAACCACCAGACACATGCCAGTGTAGGTGGCACCTGGATCGGCGTACCTGGAGAAGCCACCCGAAAGAAACAAACTCAGGAAGATGGGATCTGAGAGGTAGGTGTTGGGCCCAGGGACAGTTTGCCCTGGAAATGTTTTTTTTCTGTCCCGTATGCCTACTTTTTAGAAGGAGATTGCTCGGATCCGCATCTATGGCTGAAGTGTGGAATGACAGCAGGGTGAGCTCGGAGGAGGCTCTCTGGTAGCAGAAAAAGATGAACAATGTCTGAGTCCACTGCCAGCCAAATTAAATAACATTGTGTCGGCTGTATAGGAGTGGGAGAGAGTTCTCCAACCCATACAGTCTTTATTGCAGGTGATTGGCCTATTGAGGCAGACAATGGAGGGGCTGGTGAGGATGGCTGAGGCATCCCTGAAGATGACACAGGAGTGTTTGAAGAAGCCTAGCACAGGACTCTCACCTTTACTGATGCATTTGCATGGGTGGAGCATTTCCTGTACCATAAAGAAAAACGGAATCCCTAGTGAATTGACCCAGGATAGTTCTGAATGGAATCAAGTAGCTGGGGTTTCAACAGTTGATTGTGGTGTGATGACCGATGCAGAAACAGCTAAGGTGCACGAAAGGTACCGGCTTGTATGTGCCGGTGCCCAGAGTGCCCCACTCCAAATACTGGAAATGGTCTCACACAAGTCGAATGGGGTGCAGACAGCATAGGGTCTCTCTGTATGCCTTAGAGAGACCCAGACTTTCATTGCACTCCAGAGTAGAAAGAAGACCTGGAAAAAAAGATCGGGTCTCAGAACAGTGCAGCACGTTAACCTGCATACTCATATGTGGTGGAGGGCCGCTCCTCTTTCTTGTTGTTTGTTTTTTTTACAGTTCTTCAGTCTCGTACTTTCTCTTCCATCCATCCAATGTTTGCCACAGTGCATGCAGAGCTCTCTCCATTTATGAAGGTGGCCTGAAAACCCACAACTGTCAAAGGATGCTTGTGGCTTTGGCTGCCTTAGAGCAGAGTGTCTGACTGCAGATACACAATCCTCCAGACTGTATTAATAACTGGAATCTGTGACTTTGAAATCTAAATATAACAACATTTGATTTGAATGGTAGTATTTTTCAAATAAATGCATTTTATAAAAATGGCAATTGTAAATTGTGATAATTGTTTTCAGCCCATAAGCATTCCACTTTATCAATGTGTTAAGTCTAACTTTGTGAGGCGCTGCTGTAGGTGTAGGCTATTGTAGGTGTCAATAAATTATGACCCTAAGAACATTACTCACATTTTAATATGTGTACATCAGCTAATTTACTTGAAGAAAAAACACAGTAGTCTAAAGTCAGCACACAGAATGGTAATTCTGAGCTTTACAGTTTATTGCACTGAACATCCATCCATCCATCCATTATCCAACCTGCTATATCCTAACACAGGGTCACGGGGGTCTGCTGGAGCATTCTTCTAAGCTCTGGAATGGATAAAGTGATGCCCCTAAAAAAAACAGGTAACTATCTACTGTATTCTTTAGAAATACAGGGAGCCCTTTGCATTGTTCAATACAGCATACAACTGTATTATATACTGTATGTACTGTATTTAAACTGATTACTGTATCTTCAGTGTTCCTTTCTAACAGTCTGACCAAATCTCCACACATGCTAAGGCAGCTTATGATGTCAAATATGACTAAAGATATGCAGAGTGGGTCAAGCTTGAAAAGAATAACTGCTTAAGCACACCTCAATGATTAATTGCAATCAACATTTGGTTTTTTTTTATAATAGTCCATTGTGGTAGATTGCTCGACCCTTGGCTGGACGAGACACCTCCACGCTGGAAGGACCAGGGGAGGAAGCGTGTCCAGAACATTACCACCCCCGGAACGCCAGATGGCAGCCCACTGGGTTGCAGCAGTGCCTCGGACTCCCGCAGTGCTCCATGGGAGTTGGAGTTTGATACAGCCCTGTTTGGATCTGTGTTTCACACTCAGAAGTTCTGCCAGAAATGCATTAACGAGCGTGGCCGAAATACATCAATGAGCACCTGAAGCACTTCTGTGTGCCATTTAAAAGGAGCCAGCAGACACCCCAGGGCTCAACAGCACTGAGAATCATCGGGTAGAAGGGCTCTCTTCGTAAGATTGGCTGGCTCAGCACTGATTCAGCTGTAGGAGGCGGGGAGGCAGCTTGTTGGCCAAGGTCTCCAGGACTCTGACTATGTCTGGCTGGTCTGATTCCTTTTCTACAATCTGGCTGTGGTACTAAAATTAGTTGATGAACAGACATTGTTGTTTTTCATTTATGTTAATTAGTTTCTACTTTGTTTTTGATGTACAGCATTTGAGCAAATCTGTATCTTATATGCAATAATTCTGTATTTAGTGAGTGGTATAATCTATTTTTGAATTTTGTATTGTAGTTTGTACTATTATATTCCTGAGGTGGCAATGATAGATTGTCCATCTAGCTCTGTGAATAGGATTACTTGTGTTCTGTTTTGTGTATTGTATTTACCCATTTTTGACACCCTTTGCTTGCCTGGCCTACCTGGAAAGGGGAATCTCTCTGAATTGCCTTTCCCAAGATTTCTTCCATTTTTTTCTCCTTTTTTTGGCAGTTTTATATCGTCTTCTTGGAGAATCAATACTGGGGGCTGTCAAAAAGAGCCTGTTAAAACCCGTTGTGGCATTTTTTTGTGTGGTTTTGGGCTATAGAAGAAAAAAATTGTTGTTGCTGTAGATTGCCACACAGCTTCTCTCGTGTTCTGAATAGTAGATGGATTTCTTTTTTGGGTTACTATGGCTCTGAAACATATCTTTTGTGCCCTGCAGGTCTGCTTCAGCTCTCCAAACCCAACGCAGACAGATGCAAGTATCTGTTCAGCACAACACACAGTTTTTATTTTGTTGTGGGAAATGCTTGAGAAAGTCTTCCCGAAGCATTTCCCACCACCAAAGCACAGTACAAAGTTCAAAGCACACAGCAATGCCCTTTTTCTTCTCTCTCTTTCCGCCTCTAATCGTACTCCAGCAAATATTGTCTTCTCGATCCCTACTCTGGCTTTTGGAGCAGTGGCAACCGGCTCCTTCTGTGCATCACCTGGGAATACTTCTAGAAGCCAGTTATTTGGTCTGGAAGCACTTCCGGGTGCGATAGAAGCCAAACAAAGTAGGGCTCCGCAATCCCTGCAGCACTCCCTTGGAGGCACCTGCAGAAACAAGCAGGGCTGTGTAGCAGGACTCCGTCTCCCAAAGGTGCCCTGTGAAAAACTGAGGCACCATTGCAACCCATGGGGGCTGCCATCTAATGACCTGGGGGAGATAATGCCCAGGGCACATTGTTTACCGCACTCCTTCTATTACACTGGCATCTGGGTCTGGTAGGGCGTTGGCTGTCCAACACACCTTCTATTTTATGTCAATGACTGTAAATAAAGCTGTAAATGTTTCAAAGCTGTGTTGCAATACATCATGGATCCCATCAGCTTCACACCTAAAGTCTTGGGTATTCAGTTTGCACAAGTTACAGTCTCCTGTGTGTGATTTTTGAACTGTGATAGATGTTACTATCTGATGGTTCTTTCTGTAGATATCGTGAGTGTGACCATAATTGTGGATTGCCTAAGTTTGCCTTGAGTTAATGAAAAGCAAGTTTCCTTGGAAATGACTGACTAGAAAATATTGCTTTTTCCAGTGAGATTTATGTAGCTATATGTGTATCATGGAAAATCCTACAAGGAGTAGACTTGGAGTAATGACAAATACGGTATACTGAAGGAAGTTTCGTAGTAGAGAAAATGTTGAAGTTCATGCATGAGGATTGACCTCAGACATCTAGGTTGATGGGTTTGTCTTCTGTCGATCCACACTACCAATAGAATGTGCCTGGTTTGTTTGGTCAGTTGGTATTGTATGTCATACTGTAGTGCTTAAACAAAGAACAAGCAATGGAGGTGGCAGCTAACAATACCTCATGTTTGGAGTGAGTTCTTGAATTCCCTTTAGAGGCCTGTGGTGTAGCGGGTCCACAGCTCAAGTCAACAGGGCCACTTTTTAAATAAATAATCGCCGCGGCTTAGAGAGGGGGCGTGGTAGTGTGGCCAGAGCGGTTCCCGGGTGAATTTGTGATGTGGGCAGTCCACGCTTAAGTGTACAGGTGAGGAGTCGTCCGCATCAGTGATTGATGCTGGGAGCTGCTAATTGCCACACCTGATCCACGTCCCCGTGATAGAAGCACGAGGTGGCTGTGGGGGGAAGAAAAAAAAAGAACGGGAGGTAAATGGAGAAGAAGGAATCAGGATGGAGAAAGCCAGTGAGAGAGAGAAAGCGAGCGCTTTTTGGAAGCAGCTGGGAGAGGAGAACCTGAGTGGGGTGTTTGGCCGGCACCTGAGGGCCGACGGTAGTGGTCGCTCCTGCTGAGCGCTTGTTTAGAGCAGGAGTGACCGGGAGAAGGTTGACTTGCCACAGCGAAAGCAGTGGGAGTCAGGGACTTGGGAAGTGGAAGCCCCAGCATGAGCTTCCTGGTAGCTAGGGAGCCCAAGTCTCGGTCTGGGTGAGCAGAACCGGAGCCAGGGATCAGAAAGGCCACCAGACCAGTACAGTGAAGAAGGTCAGCTGCATGTAGGGTGACTCCCTTGGCGCATAGTCTGGATGGGAGAAACAGGGGAGTCACCAGTAAAAGAATGCACCGGCCTTTGTTTTAAAAGACTGCTTCCATCCATTGTTTTAACCTCGGTTTTAAAAGGATTTTTTCTAGTGTGTTTTTAACCTCCACAATTCACCAGTTTTTATGGATTATTTACTGTATTTATTAACTTTGATGCACTGCACTTTAATTTGGACACTTTGGTTTTGGTTTGTTGATTTTAAATAAAAGTACTTTTGCACTTTTTGCACCATCCCCTTGCTATGTTGTGCCTCACTGTCCAGCTCATCAGTGACATTACCGACGGTGTCGGTTCGAGAGCTCCCAGAAGGAAGATGGTAGCATGGAGCAGAACCTGCATCGTCACAAGGCCACTTTGTGAGCTGCAAGAATTAATAAGGTATAATCCACTAGCATCAAGATGTGGATTGGGTTCAATTCACAGCCATGCTGTTAAAAATCTTTTTTTTGTGAAATATTTGCTATTATCTATACTATCATTGAGTGGTGCCATACATACTCAAGAGTTGCTGTTTGAGGAACAGCTATGAAGTGTCAGCACGAAAATGTCCTTGTAATCTGCTGGGCACTACCTAACTAAAAGGGGAGCTTTTTATCACTTGGATTTTACACAGATTTAAGTGTGATCCTGTGCCATTATCACTGTAAACTGTCAAATGGCATGTGTCCATTGCTGCGTGGTGAGCTTCTGTGCAAACAACAAGAAATTATATTTGACAGAAGCATTGCCACCACAGGAGAGATGGTATAGACTCACGGTAAGTGCGAGTTGTTTGTCAATGATTCATGTTGATGTCCTCCCACAGGTTGACATCCTGGTGTCAGAGAAGTGATTGAATTTTTCCTTTGAGTTTACAAAAAGCCAGACTTTCTTTAGACAATTCAAAGTAAAGTAAAGAAAAGGCTTCACTTGCCCAGGGCTTGACAGTGAGATGGAAAGGGTCAGAAGGCCTCTACATAGCAATTTATGCAGTATGTGGCTCTGGTTTTTTTTTCAATAGGTTAGTAGAGGATTTATTTTACCTCCAAAGTTTAAGATGCATGCTGATTTATTCTTGTTTGTTTTTGTACTAGAATTGTGCAGTTTTAAAGCGTATTTGTAGCACAGGGAGAAGCCAGCTCAGTGATTGTGCTGAAGAAGACTGCAGCCGAAGTGTGGTCACCTTGCTCAACAACATCCCGGGAATGTCAAAGCACCTCTGAGTACATTCAAGCTTTGTACAGGTTGGTGTTCTAAAATTAGATTCCACTTGGCCTCACTTAATCTCCTTCTTGTCTTTCCACGCACAAATTTTAGGAAAAAGTCATGTCAAAGTCATCCAGTTTCAGGCTTCTTCTACTTTTTACTGCACTGGAAAGGAAATTAACTTTTATGAAGTACAATTTCCTTAACATTAAGATTAAATAAATCCAAATATACTCAGCAAAACAAGAAACGTCCTCTGACTTTCAACTGTTTTTACTTTCAGTAAACTTAATGTGTAAATATTTGTATGAACACTAAAAGAGTCAACACCATAAGACATAAACTAAAAATGTTTCACAATGTGTCCCTGAATGAAGGGAGGCTCAAAATCAAAAGTACCAGTCAGTATCTGGTGTGGCCACCAGCTGCTTGAAGTACTGCAGTGCATCTCCTCCTCATGGACTGGACCAGATTTGTCAGTTCTTGCTGTGAGATGTTACCCCACTCTTCCACCAAGGCACCTGCAAGTTTCTGGACATTTCTGGGGGGAATGGCCCTAGCCCTCACCCTGCAATCCAACAGGTCCCAGACGTGCTCAATTCCTTCGACGATAAACACGAATCCGTCCATCGCCCCTGGTGAGACAAAACCGTGACTCATCAGTGAAGAGCACTTTTTGCCACTCCTGTCTGGTCCAGCGAAGGTGGGTTTGTGCCCATAGGCGGCGTTGTTGCTGGTGATGTCTGGTAAGGACCTGCCTTACAACAGGCCTACAAGCCCTCAGTCCAGCCTCTCTCAGCCTATTGCGGACAGTCTGAGCACTGATGGAGGGATTGTGTGTTCCTGGTGTGACTCGGGCAGTTGTTGTGGCCATCCTGTACCTGTCACGCAGGTGTGATATTCGGATGTACCTATCCTGTGCAGGTGTTGTTACACGTGGTCTTCCACTGCGAGGATGATCAGCTGTCCTTCCTGTCTCCCTGTAGTGCTGTCTTAGGCGTCTCACAGTGCGGACATGGCAATTTATTGCCCTAGCCACATCAGCATTTCTCATGCCTCCCAGCAGCATGCCTAATGCACGTTCACGCAGATGAGCAGGGACCCTGGGCACCTTTCTTTGGGTGTTTTTCACAGTCGGTAGACACGTCTTTTTAGTGTCCTGCGTTTTTAGAACTGTGACCTTAAATGCCTACTTTCTGTAAGCTGTTAAGGTCTTAACGACCATTCCACAGGTGCATGTTAATTAATTGATTATGGTTAATTGAACATGCATGGAACACATATTGTTTAAACACTTTACAATGAAGATCTGTAAAGTTATTTGGATTTTTAAAACATTATTGTTGAAATACACAGTCCTGAAAAAGGGACGTTTCTTATTTTGCTGAGTATACTTTACAATGTTAGTATTTTATCGAAGAATTTAAATACACTTTGCTATCATTTTCAGCTGTTCAGCTGTCCATTTTATGTAAACTTTATCTATGTGCTGCTAGATGTCATTAATGAATGTTTGCCAATGTGGAGTCAGCTCTAAGATGCTGCTGCTTTGTATAGGTGGCAGCCACAGAGACATTTTCTCATACGATTTGTGGCAGACAACCAGGGACGCCTGGAGAAGGGAAGGATGTGTAGAAGGGCAATATCTTCCCTGGGGCGCAAGAGGGCAGCACCCCTAGATAGCATCAGGGCCACGGATAAGCAGCTAGGAATTCAACCTTGTGGAGTTCGTGGCCACCGCCACGGGGTGCCTGGACAGCTCTGGAGCCTTGGCATACAGCACTTCTGCCACACCCGGAAGTGCTGCCAGAAGAGGAGCTGAAGTCACATGCAGCACTTCCGCCACACCCGGAAGTGCTGCCGGATGTTAATTAGGAAGCACCTGGGGCACTTCCGGGTGCAGTGTAAAGGGGGCCGCCTCACTCCACTCGGGAAGCCAGAGTTGGGGGGTACTGGAGAGAGCTTGCGAGAGAGGAGTGGAAGCGGCAGAAGAAAAGAAAAAGGGCTGTGAGCTGAGTTTATTGTGGATGTTCATGCAGCGTGTGTTGCATAAAGAAAAATAAATATTGTGTGTCAGGACATTTGGCTGTCTTAGTGTCTGTCTTTGTCCAGGCATCTTTCACAAATTAAATATAACGAATGTGCAGTTGTCTTGTCCTTTGTTTACTCAGTTAAGAAAATATTAAGATAGTTGGTTAAGATTATTTTCCAAACCAGTTTTGGGAAACTTGACTTTGCATGAATGGAATGTTTTTTGATTTTAATAAAATAAAATATATATATAAAAAAAAATTATTACTTTTCAATAGACAAGCATTAACATTTTTCAAAAGAATTTACTCACAAGTGAACTGATTTTGTACTACCTGAGTAACTTAAAACATTCCATGAAACAGCAGTAATGTCCAGTTAATTACAGTTACTGTGTCTGTACCACTCTGCAGTGTACATTTTATAACTGGACGAAAGATCGGCAGCGCTTGCTTTTCTGTTGCAAGACAAGTGGGACTTTCGCTTCAGCTCTACTAAAACCCTTATCAGTACATTAAACATTAATGTCCACCTCCGACGTTAGGCAACTAAAACATGAGTAACTGCTAGACTAGGGTGCTGTCTTGGTGGGCAAGGTGACCCACCATCTGACTCTCCAAATCGGAAAAATGCAGGATCATTCAAAATTAATTGATGCTCCTGCTAGTACATCTAAGACACGTGGGCTCCTGGCCTTGGCCTGTTCAGTAAGAAAAGGGACCCTGATTCACCTTTGCAAGCCTTGATGGACTAATCTAAGCACCAACTACCAACTAAAAGGGTGAAGCAATTTCTACCCAAGAGTCCTTAAAGTCGACTAAATGGCTGCACTTGCTGTCAGCCTAGGCACAGCTTTCGTACCCTTTAACAGACTCTCTGCTACCTTGAGCACCTCTCCTGTCCAAAGGGGGTTCTGAAGCTGGAGCTCACAAACTGAAATCAGCCTGTAACAAGTTTGGTGTGGCTGAAAAAGCATGATGCAAAATCAAGAGCGGACTACTGCATGCAAACGTTAATTTTGCAAGAGCAGAGAAAGAAAAGGCACTTAAAAAAATCTGCTCAAGTAGAATAAAAAGTAGGCTTGGAGTATATGCGTGTGCCTGGTGGGGGTGCTGTCAACCATGGGGTCTTAATTCAGTCTTGGGTACAGTGTAGGTGCCGAGAAAAACTCTTATATGAGAGATAAACATTGCAAGGCAAACACTTTTCAAATTTTACTTAATGAGTTTCATACTGCTTTATAAATGTGAAGGCAAACAAGATAACCTTCCTTTGCAGCTAAATGTTTTTCCACTTGTTTTAATCTTTGGCCACACATTTCTATAAAATAGTTCAATCTTTTGGTGTTGATGGTATTTGCACGAGATGTTCTGAATTCCATTTCTTTAAGGAGTGACCACTCCAGACATCTTTGTTTCTTTTAAAATATGTTTTCTTTTACATGTCAACAAACGTTTCATGTCTCGCTCAGGAATGTTCCCTCTCTCCCGGAAGGTTATGACGTCCTTATTCAAGAAAAAGTGTTGCAAAAAATGAAAGATGGGTGGATAGACAGAATATCTCCACATGCAGAGTTTACATAAAGTTATATAACACTGTAGGCTTGATAGGCATTAGGAGCCAAAGCAGGGCAAGCTCACTTTCTTGAACTTACAGAGAAGGCCAAAGCTGTGACTTTTGGAGGAGTAATGATCTTCCTGTTATTTTAAGATCATTCCTTGCGTCAGTAATGACCAAGCTCAAATAATCAATCAGGAAAATTCAGTATAAGTGAATTTAGTAAAGAACCACAAATGAAGCGTACAACAGTCTTAGGATGAAAAAGCTGTAAGCTAAATTAATGATGAACATAAAATGTATATACGGTATGTAACTTCTAAATATTAAATCATTTATATCATTTGTAATGATTCTGAAGAAAGCTGCATTTAATGTTAATATAAGGGTCATTTTAGTAAATTGATTTGATTAAAATGGACATGTTGCAATTAACAGTGTCCACTCATTCATTATAATCAATAATAATGAAACTAGCTTAAGGAAATTATCTGATTAAAATGGTTAAATGTCTACATACAGACATCCTCAACCTAAATCAACATGTGACACTCTTTTATTTTATTTTAGGTCAGGAAACAAAGCCCAGCAGCCTACCTCAACTGCTGACATGTGTATCCATCACTTGCAGTCTAAATGCATTTATACATGTCGGCTATTCTCACTAGTACTGTGTCTCTAAATACTGAAGTGAATGAAGGCCTCTTCCAGTTTCTGTATAGAGTCTACTTTTATCAGTAGAATGTTCACACATTATAGGTTTACAAATAACAAGTTCTATACAGATTTACATTTATTTAAAATTGAAATATAAATGATGCACTCATAATTCAGAAGAACTGAATACTGGTGTGTTTAATCCAGGAATGGCTCATCCTCTGAGTCTCCTTCCTAATCTTCTCTTCTCCATGGCTTGCTGTTTGTCCAGGCATCGTCAGAGCGTACATTATATAGTGCTCATATGTGTGGGTTTTACTAGGTTAATCACCAGGTAGGGGTTCCCATTCTTCCCTTTTTCATTGTTTCTGTTTATTTTTCGTTTATTGGAAGTTTAGGCTTTATTATCAAAATTTTATGTCTGAGAATTCTTCATCTTTCCTTGTTAAACTTTAGTAGCAAATTTTGTTACAAAAAATAAAACATAATAATTTGAAAACTTATTTAATTTCCAATAAAATCTTCCAAATATCTTGATTAAAGATAAACTGAGTTTCTATGTCATAGCATCGTTCAGCATCACCCATGTAAGCACCTGGCCTAAAAAGGGTCGCAGCACTAGTAACTGTGTGATGGTTGCAGGGCTGCCGTTTTTATAGCTGCCGCTGAAGCTGCTTATTTGAAAGGTGGAATGGCAGTTCATACTGCTGCTGAATCAACCATGGAAAGAGCAAGAGTCCATTGTTTCGGTGCTAGTGCTACACTATCAACAAATCAGTAAACCAACTACAGTAACCCGTGTATCAGATATTTAAATTACAGTAATACAGAATAATTATGAGTGAATGAAAGTTTAATGAAAAAAATAACGTTGTAAAGGATGAGACAGTTAAACACTGTGCAGAAAATGACTGCTTC
Organism: Polypterus senegalus; assembly: GCF_016835505.1. Taxonomy (NCBI): domain Eukaryota; kingdom Metazoa; phylum Chordata; class Cladistia; order Polypteriformes; family Polypteridae; genus Polypterus; species Polypterus senegalus. The sequence goes on along the minus strand of NC_053155.1, from coordinate 111,597,021 downwards.
AATGATTGGTATGGAGGGCCAACATGGGGCACTGCTATAATATGAAAAAATGTTGAATTGTTCTAAGTTTCAATTTAATTTTAAGTAGCTCAAGATATTCTTTTCAAATTGCGTTATTCTTCGTGGGTTAGGATTTTGGAAAGAAGCAGAATAATGCAGCAAGAAGTGTAATAAATTTTACAAAGACTGAGTGCTCATCCATAAGCTGTAAGCTGATAGTAGTCCTGATGGTTAGTTAGAATTTGTACTCAAGGAGGGTGTAAGTGGAGGGCTTAACCCAAAAGTGTGGCAAAGATTGTTTGAAAACTTCTGCATGCAGTGTCTGGTCCAGAATACAACTTTAACAGTATAAGTGCACAGTCGTTGATGTAATTGAAGAAAATTGGCTGGTAAAAATCCAAATATTAAATATAGCATATAAAGTATGATTAATTTGTAAAATAAAGGCATTATTATTTTAATCACAATCCCCATGTTAACCTCATAGAGAAACGGATAATATGATGTGTGCATATTAAGCACAAAGAGTTGCCAGACCATTTTCCAGAAGTTAGTATCTCCATGTTTTTAAAAACTGTTGAACATTAAGGTAAAAATAACACATGTAGAGGATATTTTAAAATATTATATTCTTTTGAGAATAGTATAAGTTTCACTCAGATAAATACTTTTCTTAATAAGTTGAACTACACCACAAGCTCAGATTAGTGCATAGTTGAGCTCATCTTTACAACTTTGTGATATCGCTTTTGCTATCAGATTGCTAGAAAATGAAAAAGCTGCTGACCCACATTTGTGTTAATCAGAGTTTTCTCCCAAATTATTACTGTTAATGTTAGCTGGGATTCTTACACTGGTGAAAAAATGAATCCCTACCTGTCATGTATCTAAAAACCTTCATATTTGGGCTTCTGCATTTCATGTTTAGCTGAATTGTCACATTAGACTGATTTTGGATAACTTGTGGCTGAAATCAAAACTAGTCTTTCCTTAAGGACAAAACACACAGATAGTTATGTTTGTTAATAACATTAAACAGAAGTCATTTGAAATTCCTGAGGACAAAACCAAAGTTAAAGTCAAACCCAATCAAAAATTCAAAGCAGACACGTCATTACTGTTTAAATAGATCAGTGGCGTGCACTACCCAGTTTGTCCAAGATTATGGATACAACCCCTAACCCTACTGTTGGTTTCTTTGATTACTTGTTACAACCTTTTTTTATGTCTTTTTTTTCTTCTTAACATTCAGCTTGCACATCTGGCTCTTTTCGCATGTCTTTACTAGTTTTTGATTTTCTTGCCACTGGATCTCATCCTCTGAGGTTCACGTCCTGAATATTCATATTTGGTGAGTATTCTTTAATAGTCAGGCTTTGAGTTATATGTAATTCATTTTAGGATAAGCTGCCTAGCCTCTGAGGTTTTAATGTAATCATTGTAAATGATAGTATGTCACACTAACTCAGATAGTATGGTATACTAGCTAAGACTTTGGATATCAGACCCCACTACAGACACTTTGTGACCATGATCAAATCATTTTACATGCCTGTCCTCCAACAGGAAAAATAAAGGAAAGCTAACCAACTGTATATCAAATATTATAAATTGCCTTGTGCAACAGCATAAGCCAAATAAGTTAGCAATAAATATTACAATTAACTACAAATAATTCATTACATAAAGAAAAGATTGGCCTATTAGACTATAAAAATTATTGAGTCAGATTAATGACCCGCTGTCTTATTCTGTTATTGGTTAAGAGATGTGAGACTGTAATAAAGCTGGTGGAGCTGATAAATTTATCATCTTTCTAAACTCATAGCCAGACTGTTGTAACAGATAGGGGGCGCTGTCGTCCCCTTGAACCCTCGGACCAGATGCCAGACACCAGATAAAAGTCCCAATAAATGTATTTTTACAATAATAATGTGCACAAAGCACCTTCCTCTCCACTATACTCATAAACAATAATCCAATACAATAATCAAATCCTCCACTCCCAGACGCGTTGTCACCCCTCCAACTCAGCTCAACACTGGGATCTCCCACAGTCCTTCTTAAAGCCCTTGACCCGGAAGTGTTTCTCTTTCTCTGTCCATGTGACTTTGCAACACTTCCGGGTCGGATGAAAACTTTTTCTTCAACCCGGAAGTACGTCATGTCTTCTGTCCCCGTGACTGGGACGTACTTCCGGGCTGTAGGGAAAATATTCCTTGAGACTCTCTGTGGCGTCCTCTGGCGGCTCCCATGATATCCGACAGAGCTGTGAATAAAGACTTCATTGTCCTTGATTCCCTGCTGGAATTCGGGGCACCTCCATGCTGCAGGGAGGGCTCCATCTGGCGGCCTGGGGGTATTGGCTGGGATGAACTGCCGGCCATATCCCTTACTGTACAGATAGCATTGATACAACACTGTGCAATTTAGTTAAGGACCTACTGGTCCTATGTGGTACTGCAGGACAACTACATATGTTAATGATCATTTACTTACCACCTTCAAATGATGCAATCCGTAGTAACTGCTAGGAAGAAGCATAGTTATGTTTATTCACTCAGTCCTCATCTATCTGTTTTCTATTCAAGCTACTCAATGCATCATCATTTTACTGTTCTGTCCTTACCATAGCCAGTACAGTGAACCCTCGTTTATCACGGTTAATCTGTTCCAGACTCTACTGCGATAAATGAATTTCCGCGAAGTAGGATTCTTTATTTATAAATCTAATATTTTCTCAGTTAGAGCATAGAAAACCTGTTTACGACCTTCTAAATAAGTTTTTTTAAAATTATTAGAGCCCTCTAGACATGAAATAACACCCTTTAGTCAAAAATTTAAACTGTGCTTCATGACAAGACAGAGATGACAGTTCCGTCTCACAATTAAAAGAATGCAAATATATCTTCTTCTTCAAAGGAGTGCCGTCAGGAGCAGAGAATGTCAGAGAAAGAGAGAGAAAAGCAAACAATCAAAAATCAATAGGGCTGTTTGGGCTTTTAAGTATGCGAAGCACCGCCCGACAAAGCAGCTGCAAGGAAGGGAGCAATGTGAAGGTAATCTTTCGGCATTTTTTTAGAGGAGCGTCCGTATCCTCTAGGCCAGTGTGGGAAAAGCCGCAAAAGTCGAAACGCGATATAGCGAGGGATCACTGTATATAATTTGACAGGCAGCCTAAATTCATTCCCCTTTTCCTACTTGCTACATTAGATAGAGATAGAGATTAAACTGGTTAAGTAAATTTCTCAAGTGTGGTATAAGAGAGACGAGTTTATTCTGTCTGTCAAATGATACATTGGGTATAATAAGAACAGAGCAAATAACATCCTCTAATATTCTTTCTACTGTAGAGACAAAAAAAAATGAGGGGAACTGTCTATCTGGCCTATGGACAATTACAGAACAGAAAACAACCAAAACACTTTAATGGGGATTACTAGCTGGACAAAAACAGTTGCTGTTTAGCTTAAAGCCACCATAACAGAAATAGGAGAGGTGCAACTTGCTGTAAAAGGGTCTGCTCAATAGATAAAATGCCACTCGAGTGGAGATAGCTGGCTTCACAGAACCAGAACAGATGGACATGGAAAATTTCTTAGAATGGAAGTTGAATGGCTGCCATTCATTGTGACACAGCCAGTTGGACAGGAACAGTTGAGCTCCCACTTGCCAGAAGATGGCCAGGAGATGGCCAAACACAAAAAGCATTTCAAAAAGGATTCTTTATGGTTGAAATAAAAAAGAGATTATTTTGTCCCAAAGCAAAAGTCCTTATTTTATTCTCTTTTTTGGAAGATTTGCTTCTTCTGCTGCCTTCATCAGAAAAAGTAATACAAAAATACTGCTTTTGGCACTTGGGTTTGTAAGTGCCGGTGATATAATTTGTTTTTGTGTATGTCATGATTTGTGCTAGCTTTCTTCGAGTGTACATAGCGTGCACTACATGCTGACACCAGGCAATCAAGGAAAGTTTGTGCTTTTGCTTGATTTCATCTAAAAGCAAGTTTCATTTTATTTGCAGTTTTTACTTGTCAGTCTTTGTTTTCACTATTAGATTGCGTGATACACTTCTAAATCTTTTTTGTTTAGAAAAGTGGTTTTGTTGTTGCCATTTTTTCAGCAGCACAGCAGAAATGTTTCTTGTTTGATTAAAGAATACTGAAGGGATTTTGTGTTTACTGTTCAGTGCGTACGGGAGTCAATGGTTCAAGCATGCAGCAGGACAATAAGTGAAGTAATTCATTGGGATTGTCTATCTTTTGATCTATAAAAAAGCATTAATCTATAAAAAGATATAAAAAATGGCAGGAAAAGAATACTAGATAAAGTAGTTAAATTGCCCTGAAGTCGGCAAGCATTTGCACTAAGAAATGAATGAGGAGACATCTGAGCTAGAAGCCAAAAGAGAGAGTAAAGTTAAAGTTAGGTAGAAACATACGAAAATCAGATAATTGACAAACGAAGCTTGTTCATTTAGTTAATAGCTAAGCTGCCCCAATATCTCATCCAGATACTCCTACAGTTTTTCATGGTTTCTGCTTCAACTCCACGTCTCGGTAGTTTGTTCCAGAGTCCCACAACTCTTTGTGTAAAGAAGTTCTTCCTGGCTTCAGACCTAAATGCACTTCCCCTTAATTTCTACTGATGTCATTGAGTATGTGATTCACCCTTAAGTTGAAAGAATATTGGTGGATCTATTTTATTAATGCCTATGAGGATTTTAAGTACTTGAATTAGGTCCTCATGAAAGTCTCCTTTGCTTGAGACTAAAGAGGTTTAATTCTGTGAGTCTGTTAGAGTAGGACATGACCTTAAGTCTGGGGATGCACTTGGTTGTTCTCCTCTGCACAGCTTCAAGTGCTGCTATGACTTTCCTGTACCATGGTGGACCGTGGTGACCACATCTGCACACAGTACTTCAGATGCAGTCTTACTAATGCATTAAATAATTGGAGTATAATGTCTTTTGACTTAAATTCAACAGTTTTTATGATATAACCTAATATTTTATTTGTCTTCATCAATTGCTTCTTAATTGATGAAAATGTTGTGTCAACATAAACCTCAAAGTCTATTTCAGAGGTCTGTCTGTTTATATATTCCATATGCCCACGTGTAGCATTTCATACGTTTTTTATATAAACTGCAAAGGAAATCTCCAGTCAGCAGCATCCGTGGAGAAAATACAAATGAACTGTTAGTGAGTAAAAAGTAAGTTTATGCTAGGCAGTCAAATAAGAGGTCAGAATCCCTTCGTCCTTTAATTCCAAGGCTCCCATTATCTCTAGTGACTTTCCCGTGGGCAGGAAAACAGCTAGGAGGTAGAACAGTGGCACCAAGAACTACCACAGAATAGCTAGTTAGTGCTTTAAACTGGACTAAAGTAGAGTCTTCAGTCTGAAGGAGCATCTTTGAACTGTATTACCAAGTACAGTACATCATACCAGAGTTTTATGACCCTGCAGCTAAAAGCTTAACTTCCCAGAGTGTTGCATTAATTCTTAGAGTATTTAGTAGACTGGCACCTTGAGATTTTAATGCACACACTGGTTTGTATACAATGATAAGTCACAACTGGACATAAAATAAGGTTACGGAGAAATATTGTGCAATACTGGTTATTGGCTATTAGAGTAGGATGAGACATCCTGTGGTAAAAAAGAAAAAGACTGGTGAGAAATAATTGCTTAATTTTTAAATATGTTCTGCCATTTCACTGAAAAATGAAACAATAACATAAGGTGTATTGCTGTGCTACAAATCACATTTCAAGTGATTACATAAAAACAACTTTTACTGTGAAAAATTAAAAATGTGTTTTTTGTTCAATTTTATTGAGTTTAAAGATCACACTGCAATGTTTGAAACCGAATCCAATCAAATTAAATATACCAAACATTCAAAGTATAGGATGTGTTAAAATGTTATAATATGCAAGTAGGTGTAACATATTATTAAAGAATAGTGCATACTCGCTATCTTTCCACTCAATACAGGTTGGGGCACACAAGCAAAAAGCTTACTTCATTGCAAAATGTCTTTCCTTTAAAAATGTCTTTTTAAGTGTGTGGTTTTATTCCAATATGTATGTTTTTTTTTTTTATTGTCACTGAATGGTAATAATAAAGCCTGAAAATGTTTAACCTCTGCATCCACATTGTGTGGATTCGGCAATGCAAGCATAGCAAACTAGTTATGCAGGTGGATAAAGAGGCTCCTACATTCAAAATGCCAGAACAATTAAACAGATTACCATACTGCATCGGTTGTCTCCAGTTAAACAAGAGCCGTGTCCCTCAGTAGGGAACCAGGGTGAGGTCAAAATGTATGCACCTGGAACAAACTATGCCCAATAAGCAAATGAGGATTACCACACAAAGGACATTCCTCAAAGAGGTCCTCATCCTGCTCCATCTCAAAATCCCACTAAAGTCAGTCGACAAAAATGGACTAGGGGAGACTATAGAGAAGTCATGGAAGCCTTCTACACTGCTTCCCTCAACTGAAAAACATCCATAATTCAAGGTACCTATGACATCTGATGTGCCAATAACCCCACAAACAGGCTGAATCTAGATGCCAATAAACTTGCAAATGTCCGACGTGATATCATCTATAAAGGAGTGGCCCACTAAAATGGAGCTGCAAAGCATTCAAACAGGACTAAAGCAAAGAGATAAGAACATGAAATCTGATGAGATAGATGTGAACACAGGCCCCGAGTAGGAACATGAAGATAAGAGTCATGGAAAAAACAATGAGTCATGCAGCCAAGAACCACCAAACAAGGAAAAAAAGATAAAGTGAAGCAATGATAGAAAGCATCCTTAAAAAATATGAAATACCCAAGGAAGCTCCAATTGACCAGAGACCAACAAACCCAAAGATAAAAAGTAATCGGCACTCAAAATCAACCATAGAAACAGTTAACAAAACCATCAGCCAGACAAAAGACCAACTCCTAGGAGTGCTATTCCCTCACAGACATTAACCACCTACTATAGTGTATGCAGTTGCCTCTGCCATTACTGAATCAATATGCATCAAACAAAAGAGGAGATATAGACCAAGAAAAGACAATCAAGCAAAATGGAAAAAGAATATTGAATTCCAAATATGCAAAATCAGGGAGGATATATCGATACTAAATTAAATCAATAATGATAAACCAGTGCCACACACGTGCGCTTGGGAGTCAACCAAAGGGACCAGGAAATGCTGAGTCCATGCCAGGCCAGGGGGTGGTGGGGTGCACTAAGCCCCTCTCTTTTTTCTCCACAGGCCAACCATGAGAAATCCCTCCTGACCCGGCCCCGAGGACGTCACTTCCTGTCCAGGCCCCAAGGATGTCACTTCTTGTGAACCACCCATAAAAACCACTCATTCTCATACTTAAACAGTTCTGTTTTGGACTCTAACCTGTACTTATTGTATGCAAATTTATGCCTTTTGCAGCCAGGGAATGTATACAGGCAGCTGCCCCAAACCTTTGCTGTGTGTCTGGCTATTTCTTTCACACCAGTTAATGAAAAAGAACACTATTCAAGAAGAACACCATCAAACAAAAAAACCAAATGCCAATAGCCATTGAAAAATTGAAACAACAAAAGCCCAATTAATGAAAATGTTCAATAAGAGACAGAAGTTATTTCACCAAAACAAAACTTAGAAAGAAAATGCAAAGTAATTCTATAGAGAACTAGGGAAAAAGTCCATTGAGATCAAAGAAGCAACATCAGGAACCCCTAATGGGAGCAGCTGAAAGAAGAAGAAGAAGGTGCAGTGAGAGTAATAACGCTAAAGCAGCTATTGTATTTAGAATAGTTTGACCATTCAGTGGACCATTATATTGTTACAGGTTAATTACAATCAGATGCATTAAACTAATAAACAATATGCGGTTAATTTCAGTGTATTTATAAAGCCGCGTCAGGGATGTGAATCTAAAAAAGAAAGGGTAACCACACAGGAACAGTAGCACTGCTTTGACGCTGGGTGATGCCAATTTGCAAAACCTAGCGGAGAACTGCATACAACAGGGTATGAGCTACCGTGGAAATGTGCGTGGCTTTACGGCAAGTTTAGGTTTTATACATCGCGATTTGAATGTGGAAACGTTCTTATGCAACATTTTTGTGTGCACGCACTGTTTATACATGAGGCCCCCCACTCTTAATATGTTGTATTGAGCAAGTGAAAGTGAGAAAGAAAAAACAGACAACCTGGACAGACTGCAAGAAGGCATTCGACTCTGTGCCCATGAATGGATATTAAAATGCCTTGACATAATCAAAATATCACCAATACTCACCCAGTTTTTAAGAGTAAATATGAACCAGTGGAAAATAGTCCTTACTCTAAACCAGAGATATGGAATCCTATATGCAGGACAGATTAACATCAACAGACACATGTTTCAGATAGATTATTTCTCTCCTCTACTTTTTTATATAGTTTTTGGTCCACTATCCCATCTCCTGAACAATACCAACTAAGGTTATACAGTACTACAGGCTTATTTATTATTAATAATCTATTCTATATGGTTGACCTGAAAACTTTTGCCAAGAATGACCATGAACAATCCAGCCTTTTAACCATTGTAAATGTTCAGTGAGAACATTAAAATGAATTTTGCAATAGAGAAATATGCCAAAGCCACATTCAAAAAAGGAAAACTTACCACCATCGAAAACGTCCAAATTGATTTAAATATCACCCACCATCCAAGAACGAGAACATGAAGTCACATACAGATGCCTAGGAGTGAATGATGAAGACAAGATACAACATGCCAAAATGAAAGAAAAGATCAGAAAAGAGTACTATCGAAAAGTTCAAATGGTAACGAAATCTGAACTCAATGAAAACAACAGAATGGAAGACATCAACACCCTGGTTATACATGTCATAACTTACAGCTTCAACATTGTCAAATGGAAATTAGAAAAGATCAGAAAACTTGAAAGAAAAACAAGAAAAATACTCACCTTAGAAAGGATGTACCACCCAAAATCGATGTAAACAGATTGTACCTTCCCAGAACCAAGGGTGGCAGAGGCCTAACCCAAATAGACACCACCTGTAAAACAGCAACAATAGGCTTAGTCACTTACCTTAACACCAAAAATGATGATGAATCCCAAACAGTAACAGAAAAAGTTGATATCACAATCCTATGAGACATACAAGTACAGACAGATCGTGAGATACTGTATAGGACCAGACCAGCAACAGACCAGGCATCATGATTAAGAATAAAAAAGACAAAAGCTGCCTACTCATTGATATGTCCATCCCAACTGAAAGAAACACCTCAGTTAAAGTAACCAAAAAACTGTCAAAATATAAACACCTTGTAATTGAAATTGAAAGAAAGTGGGGAATGAAAGCCACAACAATACCGATAGTAATAGAAGTCCCCAGACGTATAAAGAAAGGAATGGAGAAACACACCCAACAGATCCCGGGTAACATCAAAATACAAGAATTACAGAAGATCACAGTAGTTGAACCATGTCATATCCTACGAAAGGCACAATCCATTAAATAGACTTCTACATCATTGTAAAACTAGACCCAAAGAATGAGCCCAGTTATTATGTACTGTATTATGGCATGAACTGAAATGGACTAATAATAATAATCTATATATATAATTCACTAAGGCAAGACAACCATAGAAAGCACGCTGGAAGGGGCGTGGATTCACTAAGCCGCCGACAAGTAAGACACCTATGGCGCACGCAGGAAGGAGCCACACCCACCAACTCCAAGACCATTGGATACGACGACAACTCGCAGGGCCACGCCCACCAACTCGGACGCGACACAGAAAAAATGGCGTCATTTATATTCGTCTGTCGTAGAGGCCACATGCAGTGCAGGTCAGGTTAATGTCATGTGCATGTCATGCACCTCCGAGCTACGTTGACTGTTCATAGAGGCATGTTTCTCGCGGAGGTGAATCGCCATATGCAGCGTGTGAAACGGTTTGCGAGGGGTATCCCATGGGGTCCTTAAAACATTCCTTTTTAACTGAGGTTAAAACACAATGAAGTAAGCAGTCTTTAAAAACCGAGTTTTCGGTTATGACGCACGACCACGTGCACCATAGCAAACTGTTTTACACGCTACATACAGCTATTTGCATCCGCGACAAACATGCGTCTTCTTAGATGCTCCTGCACTTTATACACACCCCCCCTCCCACCTCGCTACTACCGTGGTCGGGTGTCTTGGTGGATTATATATAGAAAGGCAGCCAAAACCGCACAGAGCAATGAAAGGTCTAGAGTTCCATCTTTTCATTCACGGACGGAGCTGAATGGACGTCCTTCTCCTCTCCTCCCGTTCCACACTCCGCGCCGTGCACCCCCATCCCTCCGTCTGGCAGGAGAAGGCACGAGGACGGTGCGCCAGTTTTCAGTCACTTCAGACAATTGTGTGTCGTTCCGTGCATTGTTACAATGTTGCTTTTCTTGCTGATTTATTACATTACCGTTTTATCAAATGTTAATTTTCTCCCTGTGCTTAAAAATCATTAAAAAACCGGCCTGATTATGCGGCGTATGGTACGCCGCGGGTTGGCTAGTACATTTTATTTGTATAGTTCCATTGAAAACAGCTGATTTATAGACTCAGATTTTTTGCATGCTCAAGGCGCAGTGGGAAATTTTTCCTTCAGGACAGAAATTTTTGTCTGTTAAATCAGGATCCATTAAATCAAGGGTCTACTCTAACTAGACTTATTAAATTTTTACTCTTTATAACTTTTTTTACAGATGAGCTGATCTGTTGCTTTATGTATAACATACTTGTCATTTTTTTTTAAAGTATTAATGATGTAAATTTACTACCAGGGCACAAAAAGAGCACCCAGTAAGAAGTAGTAAATAATATTTGTTATTTGTATAAGTCCATTGTTGAAAGTGTGTTGACCTCATCCATGTCAGTGTGCACTGATAAAAACTGCAGAGGACAAGAAATGGCAAGAATAGGCACTGCTTCTGAAATTGTTGAATTCTGTCTTCCCACTATGAATTAATTTTACTTCTCCACACTGAAATATAAATCCATTAAGATTTTAAGATTGTGCATGTTCTACTGTGTCCATCCTCAACTCACCATCTTTCCACCTGATAAATAGCTTATGAAGTACATATATACTAATAATGTATTTACATTTTCTGGCAATTGCAAGCAAAGTCTGTCTCTTCTGGGGTCCGGGATTAAACAGACACAGAGGAAAGAGATGAAGGGTGCACAATGCTTCTTCTCTCAACCAGGATGATGTGGACCAAATGGAGGACTTGTGAAGCTTTCACCAAAGCCCCATGACCAATAATAGGTGAGCAGGTCCCAAGGGGGGGATCTTAGCTTTTTACAGGAAATAATATAACAAACAATAACAACATCCCCCATAAATACACACAAGAATTACAAAAAAGAAGAAAATATCTAACTTGGCTAATGTTAAGAGAGCAATTCCAGTGAGGCATTATACAGCCACATTGCTGTTGGTATATAGAAGCCCCAGGAGCATTTCTTTACACCTCTGCTGAATAATACATTGGCTGAAAGTCCTGTGTTAGTGTGTCAGAAAGAGGATGTGCAGTATTGTTCATTGTCTTCATTTCCTTCTCCCCTGCTACTTCCATAGGGATGAGAGTGCATCCCATAACCGAGCCTGCATTTTTGTGCCAGCCTCTATCACTGCATTTGAAATAAAAGTGCCACACCATGAATAGGACATCAATTGTTGAGCAGCTAAGACAAGAGACTCATCAAATTTTCCATACTTACCCTCATTTTTAATGTCAATAAACCAAGTACCCTGTGGTGCCCCAACTCATCTTTGGACTTATGGTGTTTCAGTGTCCACAGCGTATGCTTTGATTGTACACGTTTGATTTTTTTTTTGCTACTTTGGTTGCTTGACGGCTGTTTACTTGAGTCCTTACGTTGTACACTTGCACTAAAGTTATTTGAGCTTTAGCAAATCCAAACCCAAGTAAAACATATTGTTATGATAATAGAATAATGCTGAGCACTCCTTTACATGAGGAAAAGGATGTACAGCTGAAATGAGAAAACATTTTCAGTGTGTTAAATCTCTGTGTGTATGTTTACTTTGGACCCAAATGAATTTAACAATAAAATCAAGATTGAAAAAGAATTACATTGTAAGGCCAGCAAGTCTGCATAATTCAGGTAATGCACAGTATCCATTGCTGTACTTTTTCAAATAAACACCATTTAAAATTAATTGATTTGTCCATTATAATTTGAACTGATGAATATCTTCAATGGTTAAACATCAATAGAATTTGTAAGGCAGTCATCTGAGTGCATTTTTCTTTTTACTGCATTTTGTAATTAATTCCCCTGGTATAATTAGCTCTTCTGAAGAATTTATTTAGTTACCCAGGGAGTGAATCACTTATGGCTATGACAGATTTGCATGCCAGATTACAAGTTAACGTGTGAGTAGTATTCCGTGATGCTGGAGAGGCTGACACCTTAATCACATATGACTCCATGATAAACAAGAGCATGGGCCTTTCATAGCTTTACCAAATGTGCTACTTAGTAACATGTCAGCTGAAAATCTAATGTGACTTCACTCTAAAAATCAAAATACCTTCCGAACTCTGGTTGTAATGTAAACCTATCATACACATGAAATCTTCTAATGTCATCCTTTTCAATCATCTTAAGCTTTGCTGTGTGACTCTCTGCAAACGTCCCTTTAGCTTATAATTAATAGTCTATCAAACGCCGTGGTCTTCTAGTTTAAGAAATTAACCACAATTCAGTTTGCAATGTCACTGCTAAAGTAATCACCTGGGGCCTCATGTATAAACAGTGAGGACGCACAAAAATGTTCAATACGCCCGTTTCCATGCTCACATCGCAGTATAAAAAAAAACTAAACTTGACGTAAAGCCACACACATTCTCATGCCAGCTCAAACCATTGCATACGCAAATTTTTGGCTTGGTTTTTGCAAACTGGCGGCACCCAGCGTCAAAGCAGTGCTACTGTTCATGTGTGGTTTCCCTTTATTTTTTAGATTCTAATCCCTGAGGCAGCTTTATCAAATACACTGAAATTAACCGCTTATCGTTTTTTATTCAAAGGCATCTGATTGTAATCAACCTGTAACTATATAATGGTGCATGGAATGATCAAACTATTCCAAATACCATAGCAACTTTAGCGTTATTACTCTCACTGCACCACTCAGAGTATTTTAACCCACTGTATCTGAGAGTGGAATCACAGTCATACAGCAGCTGTTTGGAAAGCTCTACAGCAGATTGTGTCAAGAGTGGGGAGAATTATTGTGATACAACTTCTAGCACATGCTGCCCCAGCCATGGGCACAGTCTATTTGAACTTCACCTATTCGGCAAACGATTCAGAGCCTTTCCTGTATGGACCTCGCGATTCAGAAACAGTTTCACCCCAAGAGCTATAAGCACACTCAATCAGTCCATCAAGTGCTCCTGGTAGAACTGTTTGTACTTAAAAGTACAATTATCTCACTGTAAACTTGCAGTATAATTGTAATATTGCACAACCTGAGCGACTTATGCCTTTATATTGTATATTTTTGATTGTTTTAATTGTATTATTATTGTTATTGTTATTTTACCATTTTATAGGAAAATAAGTTTTTGGAGAATTTGCATATTGAATCTCATTGTACTATACAATAACAATTTAAGGAATTCAATTCAATAGAAGAGAGTGCGTATTTACAGATGATGACAACTGGCTTCTAAGTCAATTTTAATTTTCCAAGAGCTATCTTCTTGGAGCTCTTGATATAATTTTTAAGATGAAATGCAGTATATATATATATATATAGTACATTATACAGATTAATTTTTAACTTTATTTAAATAATGTATATTGTTAATAATGAAATATGCGAGGACTCTGTGGCACAGTGGTAGCAATGAGGATTATTCAGGGATTGTTCCTGCATCGAGCTGTATGCTTGCTGAGACTGGAGCAACCCTGGATGGATAGATGGATGGAATAAATAAGCATGTACTATGAAGATATTTCAATGTTCCTTAAAGGTTTTGAAGAATCGGTGTTCTAAGCTTACAGATGGCTTGACATTTATTAAATAGCTGATTGTGTGGCAATTGGTGATTTGGAGAAAGAAAAGGAAAGACTGCAATTGGGGGTTAGTACGTTTGAAAGAGACAGTACTGCTGCAATAAGTTATTTTGTTGAGGGTCGCGCACAGAGCAGCAAGCATCTCGAGGGAGGCAGGAACAATCTCTGGAAGGAGTGCCAGCTCGTATAAAACAGGCTTTAATTTCTTTTTTAATTTACATCTTAGTATTTAAATTTTTCAGAGAGCTGTAATATCATGAATGTAATGTATTCTGTGTCCTGTTGGAGTAAGAGAAAGCTCTTTTAAGAAGCACATAGTGATTCACATGGATAAGAATACATGATGTTCTACTTTAATGACAAACTATGTGATTAAAGTGGAAATTTCAAGATTAAAGTTGACATTTCGTGCGTTTTTCCCACAGCGTGCTTTTTTTTTTCTCTGTACCCTAATAAGGTTTCATATGACACTCAGACGGTGGGCTACGACTCACATTTTCACGGCGACTTTGATATCTGACCACTTCTTATTTATTTAAGGCACTGTGCGACTTTCCAAACTTGAACTTTTGAGTTTCTCCACCACTCTGTCATTCGATTAACTTCCTTTTGTTGTTTATATCACTGCTTAAACCAACTAATAGAACATCCTTGCATCTACTTGTTATTCACTGAAATTCTTCTTTTTCCCCCATACTTTTGCCCTTGTCTTTTCACAGAGCGCAAAACATAAGGGGCTATTCATATTGATTTGCATATTCAAAGAGGCAGAATTCTGGGAGGAGTCTGGGTGGTGTTGTGGGTGTTTGCATGATCACGCTAACCGGGATTTATGGAGCAGAAGAACATGGAAGTTGGTGTATGCACAGATGTATGCATCTGTATTTTTTTGTGCATATGCACATTTCTGCTTTTGTTCGTATGCCATGTTTTAGTGTGACGGAGCAGATCCAAGCAACAATAGGCCAGTAAGCTCAACATGCATCACAGGAAAATTAAGACTGAGCAGCACATGGCAAGTACAGGAATTTTTTTGAACAGTCAGCATTGGGATCAGAAGAGGGAGGTCATGTTTAATAACATTCCAATGTTAATACTAACATTCTTTGAGGAAGCAAGAAAAGGATCAAAGTGGAGCATGTGATATTTTTATCTTGACTTTCAGAAAGTATTTGATAAGGTGCCACATAAGAGGTTGGGCATTAAATTATAAGATGTGGGATTTCAGGGTGATGATTGTAGATGCATGAAGAATTGTCTCAGACACAGGAAGCAGAGGATGATGGTGTGAAGAACCTTGATGGAATTGGTTGATGTTAAGAGTGATGGTCTTCAGGCGTCAGTCCTAGGGAAACTGCTATTTTTAATATATATAAATGATTTGGATAGGAATATAAGTAACAAGATGGTTAAGTTTGCAGATGATACCACGACAGGTGGATTGGAAGATGATCTTGAATCCATTGAAATATCACAGAGGGACTTGGACAGCATACAGGCTTGGGCAGATTTGTGGCAGATGAAATTTATAAAATAACTAAATGTAAAGCATTATAAGTGTTTATTTGATATTTGGATTTCAGTCTTCACACATTATACACTTCATGTCAAAATTTTGTCATTAGTACTATAACATGAATAAAGTTTCTAGGTATGTGTTCAACATTTCTTACATTTCTTGCATTTCCTGTCATCCTACATTTACATAGATCATTGTAGACATGCAACACACATGAAATATATGTGTTCCAAATAATGATTTATTATTTACCCTATACAACTCCAGGCACCTCACACCCAAATTAACAAGACTTCAGCTGGGAGAACTTTTTGTCCGAGTTGAGCTGTATCGTTGTGGGGGATGGTATAGCAGGCTGTTTGCTGCTTGTGCTGATCGACATATTTGCAAAACAAAAGACACTAATGGAGAGGTGCAAAGAAATTTAAGGTGGCTTTTTTTCGTAGGCTTCAGGGATTCTAGGGTTAAGAATGCATTGTGCCTGTTGTACTAAAAGGACATTTGAGTGTGCCAGTATAATTATATTCTAAATCTTTTATTGCTATTTTGTTATAGTGTTACACTAATAATGAAATAAAGGTCCTTAATGATACGTAGTATTTAATTAGCCCACTTCAGCTGAAAATGGTCCCATGGCAGTGAAGCTTTGCTTTAAAACATGAATCAGATTGTAGTGAATGCTAGAAAATAACACAGAGGGTGAATGCAATCGAAAGATCAGAGAGATGCACAACAGCAAGACGTAATCTGAAGTATATACTGTAAAACATTAATCAGAAAAAATAAATGACTAATAAGCAGATAATAAATGATAAGATTATTTTTTTCTAAATGCATTCTGAGATTGTTCAGGTAAGGTAGTTATATTCACTATTCAAGGGGAGCAGCAACCTGTTGCTTGTTGATTAGCACAACACAAATAACAATTTTACTATACTCTGTACATGTGATAATAGCAACCATATAAACCTACAACAAAAGAAGAAAAGTAAAGAAATTCAACTCAGAAGAATGATGCTCTATTTACTACTCATTATTATACTGTTAACACTGTTCACTGTTCTAGTACAGTTCTTGTAGTGACAAATATTAGTATATTCATATACAATTGTTGCTGTTCTCTAATGATGAGCTAACAGCTGAATTTACTTTGTTCGCTAGTTTAGCAAAATCAAGGAAATGTTCAAGAAGTTTGTTGAACTTTTGAGAAAGGAGAAACTGAACAAATTTTCAGTGGATTATAATGGCACAATAGACTTTTAGGTGTCCCTGATGGCTAGGGAAACACCTGACAACTATGCTGTGCCAATTATTGTGACAAAAAAGAAGACTTGAGCTTTGAGGCAGCAGTGCTAATCATTCCTTCACTGTGCCACACCAAAATAAAATGAATGGAATTAAATATCAAAACACTCAAATTTCCTGCATACAGTGGCAGACAAGAAGCCTGAATTTGCTGAGGCTTGTTTATTATTTTTCCCTGACACTTTTCCTTTCCTCACTGCCTCTACTACCAAATAAACACAACACCTAAGTACTGTATGTGGATTCTTCACTCCTTCTTGTTAGCATCAACTGCATGGGACTCCTGATAATATTATTAAAGGGCAGGCTCACATATTACTTTCATGCAACATACAGGTCCATACAAAAAGATATTACCTTTAAAATATGAATACAAAGACACATTTCCATTTTCTTTCTGCATGCACATTTGGTGTTTTAATGTTTTTGCAGACTTTCTGGAAAAGAGAAGTGAAACAAGATGACACCTTTTACTGACAGAATGTAACCAGTGAAGAAACAGAACTGCTGAGACTAAAGCAGGGAAATATGTAGCCTAAATCTACAGGAATGTGGCAAATTGGGGGAGCAACTGTAGAAAGTGTCAAAACTCCAACCACAGTGGCTGCTGCGAGCAGACAAGCAAACAGGAAATGTATCCTTATCTCAAGAAAATAGCACCAAGAACCTGTGATAAACTTTATTACTTCCACTTTATTTTAGCTGTCGCAAGCATGCCTCAGAAAAGTGGAAGGCAAATTTAATTAAATCAAAACGTTTGCTGCATCAAGGTTGGTAACTTTTTTGCTTTTTTGGATCTTTTATTGAATTTATTAAAAACATATAACATTCCATACAATCAAGTCAAACTTAACAAAACTAAATTCAAATCCACCATCACCAATGAGAAAGAGAGAAAGGCCTACAGCCAGATCAAAACTGTTGAGAGTAGTAAAAAGAGAGAAGTATCTTTACCCCCAATATAAATACTTATTTCAAAATGTTATTGATTAGGTTTTTAAAAAGTTTTGCACAAATCCTCTTAAGTGAGAATTAGATTTTTGCTAATTTCAAATACTATATAATATTGGGTACCCACTGACTTGAAGGAGGTGGGTTAGGATTCTTCCAGTTGAACAAGATCAGTCTACGTGCCAATAGTGAAACAAAGGTAACTACGGGTTGTTTGTCCTTCTCCACTTTAAGCCCATCTGGGAGCACACGAAATACAGCTGTTAATGAGTTAGGAGTGATTGTGACACCAAGACTGTCTAATAGGCAATTGAAACTTTTTGTCCAGAATCATGTTAATTTAGTACGCACCCAAAACATGTGACCCAGTGAAGTATTTGTTAAGTTTTAAGTCTTCTGTTTTCATCTCTGGACCCTGGACTCTTCAGCTTCAGTATAAAAAACAAGAACAAGATAGTTGTTTTTTGATGTATTTGAAAATGCTTCATTAAGTTTTAAGTGGAAAATAATTATTGGTTTGACTTGAAGAACACCAAACTAATTCTTTAATTGCAAAAAGTCACTCCGTATAATGTGCTACATTAATTGTATTTGAATATCAGCAATTAAAATGAACGAAGAAGAGCAGAATCTGCTTCAGTGTTATTGCTGCCTGTTTGATAATTAGTAAACAACAGCCTTTTTTTTTTATAACAAATAAATAGCAGTTAAAAATTCAAACAAGAACAGCAGGAAAATGATTCCTAACCCTGTGTATGAAAGGGTTTCTTCAGGAAATTCACTTCTCTGAGAGCAAATGTGTTTAAGTTACACATTGTTATTCACTTGCAATTGTTAGTATCTTAATTTAAAAAAATCACAATGAGGCACTAGTTATGGAAGTGTTTCTGGTTTGTGTTTTGTTCTTGGTTTTGTTTACCTAAAATAGTGACAGGTATTGTCCATTATGTACATCTTCAACAACAGCTTCCAGTTTTACTCAAAATAAATGTCACCATTTTCAGGTCAGACATAAAGGAAGGCAAGAAGACATTCTTCAATCAAAATGGGTTAAGCATACACCCACATGAAGCATTGCATTTAGCTACAGTGACTGCTTCTAAATGAATAGCGATTAATTTATTCCCTTTTAAAGCCAAATGCATTCTGCATGTTGCCAAGCTCAGAAACATTTATTTAAATAATTGAATGTTCCCAGGGACAGTAATTTATTGTAACTCAAGGTCTCAAAATGAATAAGATTTTAAAGTGAGATGTTGTCCTGTTATTCTATTTCAGTCCTTTGCCAGATGAATTTTTTTTAAACCTCCCTTGGGCTTCAGGTAATTCTTTTCAATTTTCTTTTAATGTTCATGTCTCCAATTTAACTTTCTGGTGCAGGAAGGTTAGATTATAAGCTGTAAAGATGTGCTCAGTCCAGACACACTTTAACAGCCTACAGTTAAGAGTATGAGTAAGCCCAGCCAACTCAAAGAAGAGGGTACAAAGGTCACAGAAAATGATATTATAACCTAAACTTAAAAGAGAAACTGCAGCAATGATATTTTTGGAAATGAACATAGTATAATGAAACAATATGAGTAAATATGCATAAAAATGATGGAAATTTACAGTCTATGAATTCAATTACCTCTTTAATAAAAACATGCCGTAAAATAATGTCATGTGTTAGCAATAATTCGATACAAAGTGATAAATTAGTAGTTTGCAAGAATTTAGCAATTTTTTTCATTAGTCAATGCATTAAACTGAGAGTATATTTGAGACTGACCATAAGATACTGTAATTAGCCTGACTGATTGTATTGTATACATATATCTTGACAGTAATCTAGATGGAATCCAGAGCTATTAATAATGAGAGTACAGTAAATCTAAACTGGACATTGCAGATTTGCTGGTCAGAATATTATATAAGACCACACATGTTTATCTTATTCAAAGCGTCATAAACATGGCTGAAATCTTTATATGCCGTATAAAAAAGCAAACGTATCAGGAATTTAGATATGTCTTTGTAGCATCTATGTAATGCTTATTTTTATTGCATTTTGCCTTACTCTGTCTTCTGATTCCAGTTAGTTTACACCATGGCTGATGCTAACAAATGGCTGTGACCCAATGAGTGTGGCTGTTGGGTTCACTGACAAAAGTGCAACAGACAAATACGCCCCAACAAAACCGCGACGGACAAATGAGCGCCGACAAACCCGCTAACTGGTTTTCGACAAATGTGCGGCGACAAAATCGTCACGACAAAATCGCGAGAGAGGCCAAGAGAGTGGGACGCCCTTGCTGTAATTCTTCCTACATATGCAGGGCGTGATCTTAAGGACTATCTGTGTGCCGTGCTGATGGCATGCCGCGTCTCATAATATTGACTTCTAAAATAAACATTATTATATATGCTTTAAACTAGTAATTCATATTTAATGAAACTCGTGATTTTGTCGGCGCGATTTTGACCGCGTGTTTTAATCGCCGCTATTTTGTCGGCACGCATATGTCTATCGCGCAAATGCATTGGGTGTTATATAATGGGAATCATTTTGTTGTAAATCACTACATGGTAGGCCCAATACTCTTACCAGAACTTTAGTTTGTGGAAGCAAGAGAATAATGGTGCTTTGATAATAGATTTTTTTTGTTCAATATGACTAAGTGTCAAAGATATTTAGGGCTTGCATGAATAATTCAAGAGGCTATATAAGTGTAAGGATTTTTTCTTGTTTAATTTGTGTTGCTATCCAGCTGACTACCTCACGTTGAGCAACAGCCATGTTATTTTGTCTAGCCACCGTTCAATGAAAGGCAGCCATTTGACTCTTGATAGTTGTCCATCTTTTTCAGCAGAAACTGTTCAGACTTTCTAATATGACATATATGGTATCTGATGACAGCGTAATTAGCTTTTTCTTTTTATCCATTTAATCAACTTCAGATGAGGCTATAATTTATGCTTTGTGTTGTGTGTATAGTCTGATACCCTTCAGCAGCCTCTAGGGTCTGAGGACCACCAGCCCTTGGTTGGTTGAGGGTGAGTCCCTATTTTTGCTGTCTTTTGGCTTTCTCTTGTCTAATCTGCCATCCTACAATCAATTGAACGGTGCCATGTGTTGTTCATTCTGCACAGTTGACCCATCCCTTAACCTATTGTCATGGTTGCCCGGAGGTTCAATATGGCCTTTATTCAGGATGTCCCTGAAAGAAAAGAAGGAGGAAGAGCAGGCTTTTCAGGGCACTGCATCCCCCAGGACGCTAGGTGGCAGTCCCCTTGGACAGCAATGGCTCCCAGGATCCCCTCAAAGCATCCTGGGACATGGAGTTCATTTCCTCAGCCCTGTTGGGTGCCGTGGGTGCAGCCAGGGGGAGCTCACAAAGGACCTAGGGACTCCTATTATTGCGATAACCCGGAAGCCCGCAGTACTTCCGGACTGCATAAAGATGATGTGGCATTAACCCGGAAAAGAAGACTGAATACTTCCAGCAAGGAATTTGGGAAACCAGGCAGGGAGAGCCAGAGTTGGGTGGTAGAGGACAGAGCTGCTGTGAGTAGAGGATTGTGTGTGTTATTGATTATTGTTTTTTATTGAGAATTGTGGAGAGTGTGGGGCTTTGAAGACTGTTATTGAAGAATTAAAATAAAAGATTCTTTTGTGCTTTTACGAGTGTGTCTTGGACGTCTGTCTGGCAGGTTCAACGGGGCAACAGCGACCCCTAGCATCCACAATATGGAGAAATAGTTCAGACAAAATTAAATTAAAAATAAATATGCAAATACATAAAAATACCATGACATGTGGCAATAAACAAACATCTTTCTTTTTTTTTCTTTCAGTGAAACCACACACAACCTGAAATGAAAACGATCACTTTCAGTAATCAAAGCTCTAGAGAGTAGATGTACATGTTTTGCTTGACTTCAGAATACTGTGGCTCAAAGTTGTGAATATGCACTTCAGATATGAGTGTAAGAAAAACTTTACCGTTAAAGAAAAACTGTCCAGAATTTCTGAGTGAAGCAGCTGCTTTAATTCAAGGATCTCCTAATTCATCATAAGGAGGCTGCATCTGAAGTGTCTGCTGTAAATTTGTGTTTATGTCTTCTCTATGGACAATTCACCAATCAAAACACAGTACTAATTTGGTCCCGCCCTTTCATTTCTGGACTTATTTCATGTTGCATATGGTGTCACTGAAATAAAAAAATAAATACATAAAGAACTAAGCAACAAAAATAGATGTTGTGACACATTTAATTAGATATCCTAACATTTTATTTATTGTCACATTTCACAATACTATTTTTTTTGTGTATTTAATTATTTTGTCCAAATTATTCCTCCATACTAACTGCCTTTTGCCATCTACATCTTTTCTGTTCACCTTGTTGTCTTTGCAGATGGAAGCTCTGTGTTTGTGTTCAGTCACTAAGTCACTAAGAGAGCTTCTTTTTTTGATCAATTATTTATTGAAACAAAATATGTACACAAGAAACCTAATGACAAGACAATTAAAAAAGGGAATGGAGTGTAACCCAAAACTTCCCCAAGTAAGACCCTAGGGACGAAAGCAAAGCAAAACAAAAACAAAAGGTAGCTAATGGAAAACTAACCACTCTGTCCTAGCAGGCTAGAAGAATGAAAAGAGCAATCAATGGGACTCAGACAACCAGGTTCTAATTGACTGAGATGGGACAGACCAGTTGTCAAAGAATTTAAGTGAAGTACAATTGATTTGGCATGAGGACAGTTCAAGGGGGTTTGTATTAAAAAATGAGGAATGCCAGCTATTAAAAGTGACGAGGTCTTGAGTTTTCCATCAAGAGGCAAAGAGTAATTTGGCTGCTAATTTGGCAAGACAGAACAATTCATGCTGGTGAGAAGTGAGAAAGACGTTCAATAATAGAAGGGTCGGAGGCACCCGGGTTAAACATCACAGAAGAGAGTGCATTAGACAAGTAAAGTTAGGAGAAGTTTGTAGGATGATTTTTAGAGTATAGAGTAAAAGATGGAGACAGGTTTCTTCTTATGGGGGGGGTAGGCTATTTATTTTCCCAAGGGGCCAAATGAGAAATTAGGATGGTTTTGGAAGAGCCAAACCAATAGCTGCTACTGATTACCTCATTTGCTGTTTTTCAGTTATTTATTTGTTTGTTCAGTGAGAGAAATCTAGTCTGTATTGTACTTGACCAAGTGCACTGAAGTCAGGTTGAATATCTGAGGTGGACACGTGAAGGACAGCTGACAGGCGATTTTCAATGAGAGAGGATCTGTATGTGAATTGGTTAAACTTCACCAACAATGTTTGTTTATGTACGTAGGTAAATTCAAAGAGAACCAACATCTTCTAAGCATGCCACCTCATATGTGGAAAGTTCTCATCTTTGAGAGAACAATAAACATCCAGCAATGATACTGACTTAAAGTGCTCTGCCAGTACTGTATCAAACTGCAGGTCAATGAGTTTGAGCTCAACATCACTGGGTGCATTGTCCAAGTGAAGGAAGAAGAAATAATGTGCATTTCCTCTCAGCTGTACTGAAGTCTTCAAATTGTCTTGAAAACTCACCATGCAGTGCTCCTAACATGAATACGTACCAAATGGCTTGAAAGAAACTGCAATTTTCTAATGAAAGCCCTCACCAGGTATATAAATAAAATATTATTATTATTATATTTCATGTGCAAAGTGCCCTTTACCTTACAGTTTGGTATTTAGTCCATTCATTAAGGCAGTCAGAGCAATAGCAAATGCAAGATCAGCATCTGAGAGCTCTGGGATATCCTTACCTTTTTTCTCACAAAATCCTTGAATCTATGTTCTCAGGTCCCATAATCTCTTTTACGTACTTTGAGCATACTGAGCCATCTGACAACTGTGTGGTAGCCTAGGTCACCATGTTCAGTTTCATGCTCCTGTAGAAGGAGTGGTAATATAGAGTTAACAAAATTAAAACAAGGGACAATATTCAATTTAATATTAGCAAGACAAGATTTAAAAGATAAAGGAAGCCTAGTCCAACTATTAACAGAGGCACCGGCATCTGACGGTTTACATTCATTATCGTGGAAAGTTCTGTCCATGAGCAAAAAAGAGAAATCAATTCCTAAATATCTGAATTTGGAGGATACAGCGATGAAAGACAGAGATGTTTGAGAGGTAAAAGAGAGGATTATGCCAAGATACAATCATTCACTGCCTCCAAAGCTTTCTCAGGAAAATCGAAAGTACACTGAGTGCAACCAAAGCTCAACTTCAGGAAGAGCAGAAAAGGCTGAAACTCTGCCTCCTTTGCTTTATAAATGACAGTAGCTGTCTTATGTTGTAAATTAACCAATCACAAAAAACAATCTTTTTTGCCCAAGCTTTTACATGAGTTATTATGGGAACTGGGCCAGCAGACTTTTTTTTTCTTTTAGCAAACTTCCTGTATTGTAAACAAATCAAATGAAGGCTCTTTTTACAAGATGACAAAGATGATTGGAATATTAGCTTTTTATGTTAAAGAAAGTGGAATAATAAACCAAGAAAAAAGATTTGGAGGTGTCGTCCTGTGCAATTAGACAAACAGCAAGATAATCTACTTTATTGAATTCAGACCATTTTATTTTGTCCTTTAAATTAAAATGGACACCGTTTGAGTTTGGACCATGAGCTTGTTTTACGTGCAGCAGCTCAGATTTTCAGTTGGAAAAAGTGAGAAGTCAAGCAAAATGACATCTTTTATTAGCTAACTAAAACAATTACAATATGCAAGCTTTCGAGGCAACTCAGGCCACTCCTTCAGGCGAGGTAAAGTGTCATTTTGCTTGACTTTTCACTTAATCCATAATGGCTAACATAATACAACACCCTAGTACTACAATAAGAAAAAGAAAAGATAAAGACAAATTTGAAATTGCTGCTTAGTTACCAATAGTCTTGTTACTCATGTTAGTCTTGTGTCTTCTATAGACTATATTTATAATTACACCACAAGAATTATGAATGTCTAGCTGATTCATTGAAAAAAAAACCCCACCTGTATAAAAATAGTAAATGTATGTTTTAATATCAAAAAAGCTGTAATACAATTAATGGTTTAAACTGATTAATTTCTATAGGAGCAGATATATTTACATGTAAGCAGTTTTTAATTACCAATATGAATTAATTAATTGTGTAAGAGTATATATATTATGAGGTTTCTAAACTCTTTTAGGACTCCCCCCAAAAGGACGACCCGGCGAAGAGCGTCCTGAAGCGTGATTGCCGCGTCTGTGGAAGACTGCGCGGTTGCACTATAAGTGCCTGTTGTTGATGGGTGTTGCTAGGAACATTATAAATGCTGGGAACAGTATTACTTGGCCACTAACCTGGTCACAACCCTGTCTGACTGCTGTGTCTGTATATAGGAGAGTGGTAGATCCCACTGCAATAAATAACCGTGCTGTTCCTGTTTCAACCAGAGTAAAGTTGGTTTTCCTAAAGTACTGAGACTCATCTTTGTGTTTTGGGGTGCAAGACAGTGACTCACACGTTACTATATATATATATATATATATATATATATATATATATATTTATACTGTGGACAGTAGGGGGTGCTTCAGCTCCCCAAACTCAACACAATAGACGTAGGGCACAAGTTAAAAGCATAAAGAGTCTTTTCATTCTGTGGAAAACTCCTCACAACAGTGTTTCCCACCACCACAGCCAAAAGTATATGAAGGGCACAGTGACTCTTTTTCTTTCTTTCTTCCTCTCTGTCTCTTGGTCTTTGCCTCCTCTGTTCCTCCCAACAAGCTTCATGCACCTTCTACCTGATTCTGGCTTGTCTCTAAGATGCCAGCAAGTACTTTTATGATGGTCAACCTGGGAGTGCAGATTTCCGGGAAAGGCGGAATCCCCATGCCATATGGCTCCTCAGTCCTTGCAGCACCCCCTGGCAGCACTAACGGTACCCAACAGGGCTGAAGTAAAGAACTCCAAGTCCCATGATTCCCTGTGGCAATCCGGGGCACTGCTGCAACCCAGGGGAGCTGCCATCTAGTGTTCTAGGGGAGGCAGTGCCCTAAGGAAGCTATAATATACTTTTTCTTTTGTTGTTAGAGAAATTTTAAAAACCACCTTTTTTAGTAAGCCTTGATTCAGATAAGTACAGAAAACTTTGCATAAAAAATTTTAAAATATGACAGCTTGTAATTGTGAGAAGCATCTTATTTTCTTTTATGCTATATGTATTATGGATACATTTTTGTACATATTTTATTAATTATATATTTTAAATAAATTTTATTTATTTTAATGTTTTTATTGTCACTGAACAATAAGCCTACAAAATTTTATTTTGTTAATAAAAAATTAATAGTAAACACCTGTGATCTATAGTTTCATTTTTAAAAAGTTTAATATTTTAAATATAAAAATTTAATATAGAACATAAGGCTTCTATGCATTTGGTTATGCAGGAGCTTAGTGTAAAAGGTTTTTACCAGGGATAAAGGAAAAAAAAGTCAGAATTGGCAGATAAAGTAACATGAAATTGGTGATCGGTATCAGCCGTAAAAAAACGGATCAGGACATCCCTAGTTGGAAGGTTTGGAAACCATTTTGATGACATTTGAGAAAGAAAGAGAATTGAATTTTCCTTTTCAATGATTTCTTTCAGATCTGCAAGTCTTCCAACAAGAAGATATCTCATAGAATTCCAATAGGACTGCCATTAGCAGTGTTTGTGCTTGAGTTCTGTGATTTCTATGGAGAGAAATGCATAGGAATGGGATCTCCTGTCTGAGAAAGACATCTCTACAAATTCAGGTTAAGTGGCTCCTTTTAAAAATGTAAAATAAAGAGGACGAGAGAGAGGGAAATCCTCCAGGAATGGTGAGACAAGCTCAAACGTTAATTAGTCAACACCATTAAGCTCCCTCAGCTTCAACAGCTACCTTGTAAATTAAATGTTTTTTCTATTTCTTACACCAGAGCGTCATGTCAAAATTCACGTTTCCATATTGTTTTTTCTATGACTTTTGCAAATGCATAATTTATTTCAGTGCTTGTCCATACTAATAGTTGTTATTAAAATATTCATATGTAATGACAATTGCTTTATTTACTGAGTTTGCTTTTCTGTAAAACATTGGTAGTTAATATTTAGTAACCTCTAAAATAAATATATAATATAGATAGTGTGACATAATGTAGCAAGGTTTGGGACAGTCATCCGTACATTGTTTCCTGGCTGTGAAAATTGAATAAATTGTACTGTAGTAAAGTGTACAGATCAGAGCCCCAAACAGAACTGAGGGGATAGAGTATAGGAAATGACCTCAAAAGGGATCTGAACTGGAAGGGTCTTCATCTATAGGCTTGGACCCAGAAGTGACATCAAAGGGGTCAAAACCAGAAATGATGTCATCAGGGCCAGGCAGAATTTCCTGTGAATGATCTGCAGAAAGGTGAGAAAAAAAAGTCAGTGCGCTCGGCTACTTCCTGGTCTGGTTCAGAATTACTTCATTCAAGCCCTTTAGCTGCCTCCCATCCGCATGTGTGTGACAATAGATAAATAGAAAAGGAGCTATACAGCATAAAGAAAAGGTAGATTTGTGCCTTGTTAAGTCAGCCTCATCTCTGGCTATCTAGCATGCAAACATTCTACAATGTGTATGAGTGTATACATCACTGCTTTTATTTGTTCTTTGCAGAAGAGCATATTCTGGATTGCTTTTCCTGTTCCAGTTTTTTATTATTGTATGGAAACATGGGTCTTTTAACTGTTATGGCGTAACTCTTGGAGTAGGACCAGCATGCATTAGGGGGCTTCTACACTTCCCTGTCCCTACAAGTGGGATGTTGTCTGCGGTCCCATTCTTTAATTTTTGGTCTTGGGTACAATGTGGGTGGCTGAAGTCTCACTGTACAGTATACCATATGAAAACCAACAAGAAAAATGTGTTGAACTTATCAAGCCAAAGTCAACACAGAACAATTATTATTTTAATATATGTCAAGAGTACTATATATAGGCCTACGAATTATATTTTTCCATAACTTTAGAATTCTTATAATTGTATATATAATATTTTCAGAGACAGTGACATTAAATTAATTAAATTAAATTAAAATGTATGAGGCACCAAATAATGGGCCCACTACAAAAATTATATAGATTTAGGAGTCACATAGTCATTTAGGGGTAATATTGCAAATAAAATGCTTTTTTATGTTTTCCATATTAAAATGTACCCATCTTACAAGTATAAACGGGTTAATAAATGTTAGAAGCCTATTCAAGCATACCAGGAATTTTTGATAAAGGTCACGTGAACAACAAAGCAAGGATGTACAAGGAGAAGGTTGATGAAATACACCAAATGTACTAGGGGATGACGAGGGGAGAACATACAAATGTTACAAAGTGCAAAGGGCGAAAATTATTCTCAAGACAGTGAAGCTGTGAGGCAGCAGCACTTACCACTATGGCAGAAGAGACTAATGTCAAAAACTACCAAAGATGTAGTAACAGTGGTTAATTAAAAACAACATTCTTTTTCATTACGAGATCAGCAGATGTCCTGTAAACAAAAAGATTGGACAGTTGTTACATACACAGAAATCTCAAAGATAATAGCTAACCCTAAAAGATATAAAAAGAACAAGCAAGAGCATGATAAAATAAAATTTTATGTACAGTTATATGGGTTTGTAAGCCAACGAACCAACCAGAGTAAATGCATGCATTGATTGACACTGTATTTAAATTCAGTTATTTATAAAGCGGACCTCTGCCCTTTCTTTTTATGATCATTTTGTAACAGACAGCTGTGATGGATGTTCCGTATTTATTATTTAGTGAAAATTAAATGATGCAATTAAAAGCTTTTCCTCTGCCTGATTATTGACTCAAAGACGTTTTATCAGACTTTTCCTAATAGAAAGCTTCTAACATTTTAATTTTGTAGTTGAGAAAAATTCAGTCTGTTCCTCACATTCTATATCTGTTTGGTTTTTAAAAGATTATTTTGCAAAACATTACCATTCCTTCTTACAAAAAAACACAACTTTTGGGAGTAATGGTAACTGCTAAATTATTTACTAAATCCTTAATAAAGACTGTTGCTCTCCTGCTTTTATTTTTGCAAACTAATCAGCTTTTTTGATACATCAGCAGGACAATTTATAGTCGATAAGTTAAATATCCAATGCCAAACAGTAATACTGAGTAAAATGTACCTTTATATCTTAAAAACATGGCTTACTATGGAGGTTATCCTTTGTATCAGACTTTAAGTATATGGTTCTCATTGATAATACAAAGCATCATTAAAAATGAAAAGGTTCATTAAAGATGCTGCATTGTTTCTTCTCTGGGCAATAACACATCCTTTAATGTTGTTTTAACACATAAAACAGCTAAGCTAACTGCAAAATACAAAGCTATAGAATTAAATGTGTGCAAACGTTTGTTAAAACTAATTCACATTTGCTGTTAATTGGAAAATGTTTAACAATATTGTTTTTCTGCCAGTGATCAGGGTGCACATAATGTGTAAATAAATTCTTGGCTTGCTATAATATATGCATTGAATTCATTATACTGATTCTTTACAATATTTTAGAAATAACACTTTAGCACTTTTAGAAAACTGAAAATGAATCGGTTTGCTTGCATTAATGTGATTCCTTAGACTGCTGTCTAGAATTGGTCATATCCAATTGCAGTTTAATTACACAGATTCATTACTTTCATGTAGAGTGGCATTGGTTCTGTCACTTTAAAGGGGGTGTGCAGAAACAAGTACCAGTAGCGTAACAAATGTATAAGGCAGCATACAGACAACCAGTACCAAAGGCCATCTAAATGGTAGCAAAGGGCATGTCATCTCAGTCATGTGGGAGCTACAGCAGTTCTGAGAGGGGCTTACAACATGCACTCAGCCACTGGCTATGGGGGCAGCATATTGGCCTGTTATGGATTTTTCTGATAGCTATGCTGAAGTCGGCCCAGGATTTCAAATTGAATACCTTGCATCATTTAATGGTTTTATGTGTTAAATTACAGACGTGTGATGCACAACGTTTGTGTTGGTCAATTTGATTCTTTGATACCACTGCAATAAGTGACTTGCCATTATTTATTTTTCTATATGAAACATTAATAATGCATAAAATCAATGTGCAACCTATTTATAATTCTGACCTGGATACAAACCTTAAAGCATGAAGGGTCCGTGATCCTTTAATAAATCAGTTAATTAAGCCCTAGCCTTTAAATCCTGGAAGAATCTTGGTTTGCATTTATTCTGAACACATCACAACCCCATCAGGTCAGGTCAGGTCAGGTTGAGGAGCATGCACTGTTACAGCGCGTTGCCGCACCCACCTCACGACAAATCAGTTCAGGATCCTGGTTAGCAACCAGGCAAACGTGCGGTACAGTCCCATTCTCTGGAAATTACCCTCTATCTGCCACAGCCAGGTGTTACATGGGTGTCCCATTGTCCTAGTCTAGCCACTGGGATCCTCAATAATGAGGATTCTGCGAGCCGGATCACCCTTGAGGAATCGCACCGCATGGCCAAAGTGCCGTAACTGACGCTCCCTCACAATACAGGTAATGTGCCTCATTTGGGACTTTGAGCAACCGCTCACTTGACAAAGTCAAACCAGTGGTACCCAAGGTTTCTCCAAAGGGACACAGTACCAAAGGAGTCCAGTCTTAGTCTCAGGTCACTGGATATCGTCCATGTCTCACAAACATATAGCAAGTCAGGAAGCACCAGAACTCTAAAAACTTTGTCCTTTTACATAGATATCGGGGACTCCACACATCCCTTTCCAGCAACCTCATGACTCGTGCTCTCCCAATCCATCTAGTCAGTAAATAAACCTCTTGACAAGGTTCTCTCTCCGCAAACAGACACACTGTTGATGGCTGTGCCTAAGAGGTCATTAAAGGCCTGGATCTTGGCTTTTATCCAGGACACTCGGAAGCTCAGACACTCAGACTCCTCGCTATTCTCAAAAAAATAAAAAAGGTTTATGTGGAGGACATCTGTTCTCAATTCTTTATTGTCATGTCTACAAGTACAAGTACCACGTATAATGAAATGCTTGCTTGCATGTGCCCCTGCAGACAGTGAACATAAACCAAAAAAAAAAACCCACACACAATAAATAAATAAATAAATATAAATAAGTAAATAAATAAAACCAGAATCATAGGAATAAATACAGACAGTGGCAGAAGTATATGTGCAGGTAGCGGTGGAGGTGAAACAAGGTTACTGATTATTCATGAGTCTGCTTGCAGTTGGGTAGAAACTGTTCCTGAACCTGGAGGTGCGAGTCTGAGAGGACTTTAGTCGCTTCCCAGATGGGAGGAGGGTAAAAAGTGACAGTGCAGGGTGGCTGGGGTCCCGCCTGATACGGTTCACTTTCCTGAGACAGTGTGTAGTGTGGATGTCATAGATCGCAAGAGGTGTGTGCCTGTGATCTGATGTGCTGTGTTCACCACATGCTGCAGAGCTCTACAGTCCTGAACTGAGCAGTTGCTGTACCAGGATGTGATGCACCCTGTCAGGATGGACTCCACAGTACAGCTGTAGAATCTGCACAGGGTTGTGGGGAACATCTGGGCCTTACACAGTCTTCAGAGGAAGTAGAGGCATTGTTGGGCATTCTTGACTACAAACACAGTGTGACTTGACCAGTTAAGGTCATCAGTGAGGGTAACTCTGAGGAACCTAAAGCTGCTGACCTGCTCCACAGCCTCACCTCCTTTGTAGATGGGGTTGTGCTCTGTTGCCTGTTTGTGGAAATCCACAATCATCTCCTTAGTTTTGCTAACATTGAGAGTGAGGTTGTTGTCCTGACACCATTCTGACAGGAGTCTGACCTCCTCCCTGTAGGCCGTCTCATAGTCCTCGCTGATCAGACTACAGTGGTATCGTCAGCAAACTTGAGGATGGTGTTATAGCTGTACTTAGCTACGCAGTCATGGGTGTAGAGAGAGTAAAGCAGGGGGCTCAGCACGCTGCCCTGCGGGGTGTCAGTGTTGATGGTGACGATGGAGGAGGTTTTTCTATCAATATGCACTTGCTGTGGTCTACCGGTGAGGAAGTCTAGTACCCAGTTGCACAGTGAAGAGCTAAGCCCCAGCTCCAGGAGTTTAGCGATGAGCTAGGATGAAATGACGGTTTTAAATGCAGAGCTGTAGTCCACAAACAACAGCCTGGCATAACAGTTCTTGTTCTCCAGATGAGACAGGGTGGTGTGAAGTGTTATGGAGATGGCATCCTCAGTGGACCTATTGCAATGGTAGGTAAACTGAAGGGGGTCCAGACTGTCAGGGATGATGTCCTTGATGTGTTCTAGCACCAGCCTCTCAAAGCACTTCATGGCTATGGGAGAAAGAGCTACTGGGTGGTAATCATTGGGGCAGTCTACTTTATTTTTCTTTGGGACAGGGATGATGGCTGTGTGCTTGAAGCAGGTGGGGCAGATGAAACTCTCGGAGATGTGTTAAAAATATCTGTAAAGACAGCAGCTAGCTGGTTGTAACATGTTTTTAAAACGTGATCTCAGACTCTATCTGGGCTGAGTGCTTTGCAGATGCTGAGTTGGGAAAATGTCTTCCTCATGTCATCCTCAGAGAGCCTCAGGCTAGAGTCTTGTAGCACTACGGGGGGTCGCACATGCCTGTCCGAAGTGAGGGAAAAACACATTCAACTCCTCCAGGAGTGAAGCGGCGGTAGCTGTGACCACGTGTGTCCGGGGTTTGTAGTCTGTGATCAGCTGAATGCCTTGCCACATCCAACAAGCATCTGCTGTGCTGTTAACCTGAGAGTCCAGTTTGTGGGCGTACTGGCGCTTTGCGTATTTAATGGCTTTTCAGAGATCATACCTGCTCTTTTTGTATGCCTGTGTATTTCCAGAGTGAAACGCACTGCTGCGCTCACGGATCCACCGGCATACTTCAGCACACATCCAATGCTTCTGGTTGGGAAATACACGTATAGACTTTGTGGGTACACAGTCATCCACACATTTCCTGATGAAGCCTGTGACAACTGCGGCATACTCGTCCAGATTCTCAGAGGACTCTTTGAAAACATTCCAATCCACCGATTCAAAGCAGTCCCTAAGTTTCTCCTCCGCTTCCGGGGTCCAACAGTGAACCTCTCGTAAGACCGGCTCTGCACGCTTCAACTTCTTTTTGTAAACAGGGAGGAGCAGCACAGAGTGTTTTTGTGTGCGGTGTAGCAATGGTCCAACGTATTAGCAACCCTGGTGGGACAGGAGACATGTTGGTAGTATTTGGGGTAAACAGACCTGAAGCTTGCTTTGTTGAAGTCCCTGGCAATGATAACCAGACCTTCGTAATGAGGCGGTACAGTTCCTTAAGTGCAGTGCTAGTGTTTGCTTGCGGGGGGATGTAAACAGCCACCATGTGTACAGCTGTAAACTCCCTAGGCTGGTAAAGCGACTGGCACTTGATGATCAGACACTCCAGGTCTGGTGTACAGCTCGGAGAAATGACTTCCATATCCGTACACCGTGCGTTGTTGATGAGGAAGCATACCCCGCCACCAATCTTTTTCCGGGAGGAGACCGACCGATCAGCGCGGTGGATAGAGAAGGCTTCTGGCTGGACAGCCAAATCCAGTGTGAAGGCGATGAGCCATGTTTTTGTGAGGCAGAAAACACAACAGTCACGCAGATCTCGCTGAAAACAAAGTCTAGCAAGGAGATTGTCTAGTTTGTTGTCCAGAGACTGGGCATTGGCCAGGAAAATGTTAGGCAGTGGAAGTTACAGGCCTCTGCGTTTCGTCCTTGCTTGGATCCCAGCACACTGGCCACATTTTCCCCTCTGTGTCCTCCGGGCATGGTCAGGTGGGTCGCGTCTGACACCTTGGTCTCGAGTTATTGTGGCGAGCAGCCCCTGGTCGATAACTTAGTGACTTGTGCCTTTGTTGCTCCGATGTTTACCAATGTTGTATGGTGTGAAGGACAGCTGGGTTCCATGCCTGGCAGGGACACTCCTGCTGCTTATGTTCCAGGGGAGCCACCATGGGCAGTCCAATACCTCTCCCGGGACGCTTGGTGGCAGCCTCCCTGGCCGACGGTGATTCTCCAACCACCCGCAGGGCTCCATGGGAGATTGGGTCCTCCACTGCTTGGTTGGGGCATGGGGTGGCAGCTAGGGGGGGGGCTGTCTGCTTCCAACAGCCTGGCTGGACAAGTCTTCAGCCCCACCCGAAAGTCCAATCAGGTCCAGGTGGTCAGTCACCTGGAATGCTTCCGGGTGGGCTATAAAAGGGCCCAGCCACCACCACTCGAGGAGCCAGAGTTGGGAGGAAGGACACAAAGCTTGAGGAGGAGTGTGTTTGTGCTTTGGGACTGTGTTTGGGCTGTGTGGCATGGGGAAGACGTGTCCCACAGCTGAAAAGAAAAATAAAGTCTTTGTGTTTTAATACGTGCCTCCGTGTCCATCTGTGTTGGGTCAGGCGCCTATATAGCACCTTTGTTTCAACGGTCATACTTGATAAAACAGTGAACAGGCAGTACAAACAGCGACAATAACAAAAATACAGACACAAAAACGAAAAGTCTGCGAGGAGCAGCATACAACATGCCGCCTCTCTCCGGCACCATGTATGGTAATACTGCTTCATTCATATAAATAGTCATTCCCATTCATTTCAAGCAAATAATCTCATGCAGTGAGAACCAGAGGCAATTCTGTCTTCATTTACTGTATCATCTCATGTTTGCTTACAATCTGTCAAACATCTTTACTTTATCTTAGGTCAGGCATGCCAAACACACGGCCCCCAGGCTGCATGCGGCCCGCAACAGAAATCTGTGCAGCCCGCATGACAGATCCTAGTTAGCACTGAACTTGTACAAAATGATTACTATCATTTGTAATTGAATCATTCTGCATCTTCGCCGTTACTTATTGACTTTTCTTACTTCTGCCTTCTGATGAAAGCGCGTTTTCCCATGGCATTACGGTACCGGAAACGTCATCTGCTAGTATAGCTACGAGCCTTGACCAAAGTTAATGAGCCACAATGTCACAACTGAAGTGCTAGGCTGCAGCAGCGGGCAGCAAGGGCAGCTTTAGGCATGTGCAAACTGTGCACCTGCACAGGGCCGCCACTCAAATATATATTGAATATAAAACAGAAAGAGATAATAACGACATAGCTGACGGCAATGTGGCCGAAAAACATTGTCTTTCTTGTTAATTAGTACACTGTATTTACTAATGTTGCTAGAGTCGGAGTAGTAAGCTATATGTAGTATTATAACGTTCTGCCGTAATGAGAATATCATGGGCTGCCACTTAGTTTTCAAGTTACGGACATGCGCATATAGAAACGTGTCATGAGCACGAGGCGGCTAGGCAGTGTCCGCAACGGATGTGGCCATCCGCCGTGCATAAGATACCATATTGACATTGGCGGGCGAAGGGGCCACTGATTCTTTCTCTGCCCAGGGCCGCCAAGAACCAAGAGCCGCCCCTGCTAGGCTACACTACTGGCTGGGCTGCTGAGACTGGCCACTGGGCAGAACTGACCATCATGAGCAGTAATAGCCCACATATTTTCACATTTTTTTGCTCTAGTTTTATGTATTGTAACGAACAGTTAGTGCAGACTACAGTTGAAGATCTGAAGTGGACGCAAGAAGTTGGTGAGTTGTTTATTAACATATTTTTGTGATTTTGAGTTTGTAAAATTAGTGTAGGTCAGGGGGCTTTTTGCATATCGGCTTATTTTACAATATAATCTTTGAAGTAAACTTAGTAAAGTAAGATTTCGTTTCACACAAACAGGACTT
Organism: Polypterus senegalus; assembly: GCF_016835505.1. Taxonomy (NCBI): domain Eukaryota; kingdom Metazoa; phylum Chordata; class Cladistia; order Polypteriformes; family Polypteridae; genus Polypterus; species Polypterus senegalus. The sequence continues at coordinate 111,561,273 of NC_053155.1, read as the reverse complement.
TGCGCTGTTCTCTTACAACGTTGAGAATGTACCTGAGAATATCCAAATAGAATTGATTAAACTGCAGTTAGATTCTAATTTGAAGGCAAAATGCAACAAAGTTGGTGTGCCAGGCTTGTATGCTTACCTGCCACCCTCGTATGCGCAGATCTGTAAGTTGGCATCGAGAGTACTGTCTATGTTTGGAGGCACTTACCTTTGTGAGCAATTGTTTTCGTTAATGAAAGCTACCAAAACCCCACATCGCTCAAGACTTACTGCCAAGCACCTTTCATCCCTCATAAAAGTTGCAGCTGCACAAGATTTCAAGCCTGGTATTGATGAACTGGTTACTAACAAGAGATGCCAAGTGTTGGGACAAAAGAAATAAATCTCACACTGTAAGACTCCTATATAAGCAATGAATATAATATATAATATAAGGACCTAGCTAAGAGGCTAAGACTCTAATTGTACGCTGTTGTACAGAGATTGTATGGAAATAAATTGCTTTTATTTAAACTTTAAGTGTTACATTTTTTAAAGTTTTCAGTATTGGAAAGAAAGCTACAGTAACTTTGTATAATAGTATAATAGTATTTGTTACAGTGCGGCTCGCTGACACATGTATGGCAGTCGAAGCGGCCCACCAATAGTAGTGAGTTTGACGTGCCTGCCTTAGGTAATGTAAAGGTGTCAAACATCTTTACATTCTTCAGGGTTTATAGTCACCTGAAAACCTAATGCAGACAGCTTTGGTGTATAGGAGAAAAATCTGATGAAAGAACCCATGCAAACCCAGAGAGAAACTGTACACTACTCACTGCTGGGCTTCAACACACTTCAACGTTACATGGGTAATGGGTACCAATTTGTGTTATACATTACAGAGCACGTACATGACTTCCTTAGGAATCCCTTGAGTTCTCCTTATATTGTTGCTTAATTCTTCTCTTCAGCCTTATTTTTAAGTCAATCAGAGCTTAGTTAAAATGGTCAAAATTAAAGCCCTTCTTTTCACTTGCGTATGTACTAGATAAAGTAAAATAAAAACAACTCAGATATAACAAAAGCACTTTGTGAAACGTTCTTCATTGCAGTTACTATTATGGTAAATTTACAACCAAAAAAGTCATTTGAAAAATCTGAGAGTTAATGTGCTATTGTGCAGGCTAATGCCAATGCTAATGGAGTGCACTAATAAAGATACTTTCAAATCCTTAAAACACTGGAATTTCATATCCGTTTTCATTTTATTTAGCTGAAAATAAATAAACCTCACATCTCACTAAAAAGTCCTCTACTATGAAATCTGCCCTATACATTAAACCCTAGAAAGCCTTTTAGAAAGGCCTAGAAAGGCTTCTTGAAATAATCAAGTTTCATACTGCCCCACGACATGAGTAGTTAATCCCTCACAGATGACTATGAAAGCTCTGTTTTCCTGTCAAAGTAAATATAAAGTAAATTCCAGAAGTTGATTTTCCAACTTAACTATATTCCTTCCTGGCTTCATCTGCTGCGTCTTACTGCATAAGTCATTATTATGGATAATTTCATATAAATTCATAACACTTTCTATCTTAATATCTTCTTGAGGCAACAAATGCTTAATTTTATTAATGAGTCTGTAAGTAGATTTCAGATGCATCAGTATGGCAAACAGTCTTATTATCTTTCACTGAACATTTTAAAAATTCTTCAGTAGCATTTCTGTAATTGTAATTATATATTTTATTCTTCCCCATTTGTCCTTTATATGCACCCTAACACTTGGCTGACCAGTTATTATTAGTTTGACAAATTGCCTAATACAGAAATCTTTCTGCCAGAACAGAGTGAATTTTACTGAAGTGTTTGAATGGGTCTGACTACAAAGCAAAACTGCTTGCACTGTTTTTTGCTAAAGGACACCAAAATAACATCAGGCAGAAAGGTGCTTTTGTTCATTAATTGGATGTTTTGAAACATCATCCTCTATTCAGTCAGGTTCTTTTGAGTGATGAAACAGGCTAATCTTGACTGCAATTGTTCTTAACAATAGTAGGTCACAGTAAGGTTCCAATTTATCTGTCCTGCAGGTCTGCCATCCTGTATTATTTGTAATTGTTCAATTTGTTCATCCTGAAAGGTATATACAGTTTGATCAATTACAATGGAAACACATTGACAAATACAAAAGGGCTGCATAAAGTCTTGTCTCTTTTTATTTTCAATCAGCTTTTCCTGATAAGAGTCAAGATGGCAACAGACCCTTAAGACCACTAGAAATGCTCTTCAGCAGCAGTTGTTCGTAGTAACGACCACACAGTGGCTAAGATACCTGAATGACCCGGTTGAGAAGGCAAAAATCCATGTGAGTGGCCTAACAAAATGCTGGCTTGACCACAGAGAGAAGAATAAGAAACATGTCAACACAGCCACTCAAAGGCGCCCTTGATTGGACAAAATGTAGAACATCCCACCAAACAGTCCCTGTGCCATCTGTGGCACTGTACTAAGGTGATTATTCCCACATTGCAGGAAGATGCTAGAAAGAAGATAAAGAAGAAAAAAAATACTCTCTAGCTTTTCCTCAAGCATCTTTCAGATGTTGCTGCTGAGTTGCTGGAGAAGACAATAATATCACTAATATGGACAATGTTTCTGAGCAGTGCCTTCAGAGCCAACACTATGAGCTGTTAAAATTTGACCCAGTCTTTTGAAGGGCATAGAGCACAACATGGAACTACAGCAGACCAGCAGGGTCATGTTCTCCACGATATGTTCTCCTGTGCACACTTGCCCTTATTCTGTGTGTGGGGCAAATGATGGTAAGGTCATAAACCTGCTGAGGAATTCCAGGATATGAATCAGAGGCATAGACTAAGCATCATTCCTATAGTTTACCTTTAATCCCCAGTAGTACTTGCAAAATGTGTGTAAATCATGCACATGACAATAATTGGAGATAAACAAGACTCCAGACTTCGGACTTGAGCAACTTGGACACCTCTCACCGAATGATGGACAGTTTGTTCAGTGACCCTGTATGCAAGATGATGGAGAGTTAGCTTGTAAGTTGTACAAACTGTGGATGCTAGAGGCGCTTTTGCCCGTTAAACCCACCAGAAAGACGTCCTGAACACACGTTTAAAAACACCAAGAATAAATATTTTTCTTCAAATAAAGTTCACAAAGCACCGCACACTCCACAATTCTTCAATCAATAATCAATAATCACAATAAACACAATCCTCCACTCACAGCAGCTCCGTTACACACCCTCACAACTCCGGCTCTCCTTGCTGGGTTTCCCAAAGTCCTTTAAATAGTTCATGACCCGGAAGTGCTCCTTCTCTGGATCAAAAGCTACATCATCCTACTCAAGTAGCCTGGAAGTACTGCGGGTTTCCGTCCTCGTGCCTCTGAAGTACTTCCCGGTCGTAATAACAGTAGGAGTCCCCAGGTTCCTTATGAGCTCCCCTTGGTGGCACCCAACATGGCTGAAGAAATGGACTCCATGTCCCATGATGCACAGAGAGAATCCGGGGAACCATTTCCATCCAGGGGAGCTGCCATCTAGCGTCCCAGGGGAGGCAGTGTTCTAAAAAACCTGTTCTTCCTCCTCCTTTTTGTTCAGGGATGTCCCAGCCAGACTGGAACGCAGGCCATCCATCACAAAATGTTATAACTTACCACATATTGGTCGATCCACGCCAACAACTTAATACACAATAAAAGATGCTCTGCAGGTGACGATATTCATCACAGCTAGGTAGAACAGAAGTGCTGGCCAGCATGCTTCTTGTCTTTCCTTTAATTCAAACTGATATATCTCATCCCAAAAAAGTTATAATACCGCTAATGCAGTTGAATGAACACAAGCACTCCAATTATAAACTCTAACCCAAGTAGTAGCAGCATGTCAAGGTGTCATAAGTTTCAGCCTTCTAGGTTGTCAGTTGCAGCCAACAGGAGATGAGGACTTTGCCAAGGTTCAACAGAGCTGTGCAAGGTCAGCACTAGAATGGAGTACTTTTTCAGTTTATGGTTTAGGGATTGGATTGGCATTGGCGTGAGATGTATTCCTCTTTTTCTCTGTTAACTTCTGGAGATACCCAATGATATTTCACCATTATCACACCAGACTTCATTATCTGATGTATCAACCTCACAACCCCCTCAGTGACAAAGATAACTCTGGATTGCATGTACCACCCAGGTGAGAACTGTAGTGGATTCCTTTTTAAATCAAACCAGCCAGTCTTCAAACTTGGTTTAGGGTGCCACACAATTCTATTCTTTATTGCCTGTGCTGCAAGCAGGGCTCTCCATGGGTCTCATTTCCAACTCTTTCTTCAATTTCTCCCAATCCTAATGACTTGTCTGCAGATTAGAGTGAATTAAATAATTTCTATTAAAGAATTTGTGGTTGTGGTCATAAAGTCAGAAAATTCTCTGTGCTTCCACTCAACCAGTCTCCATCTTCACATTTTTTTTAAAACAGTCATCAAATAACTGATGCTTTTCTGTTTTCATAATGAAATGCATGACCTCAGTGGCAGTGTGGAGATTCCTTAGTCCTAAAGATCGAAATGCACAACCTTACAGACCTTTACTGAAATCCACAAAAAGAAGGTTAGTACACAATAAGAAATAGGCAATATTATTTAGCCCTCTAAAACTGTAAGCCTTTAAACATAAAAAGAAGAAAAATACATTTTAAGATATTGAAGAAATTTTGTATACTATTTCTACAACTTCATTGTATTTTGATGTTGATTCATTTGTCTTCTGGGGGGTCTTTCCTGCCTTTCATTTATTCCAAAAGAATAAATAATATTTAGAAAGAAAAAGAATATACAAAATTCAAATGCCAATTATCTTGTTTTAAAAAAAGAAATAGTTTTATAAACTACTAAAAAAGGTAGCAAAGTATACAGAACACCTTACTTGTCTGCAGAACAGAGTAGCACAGATGCAGGTGGTTTTCCTAAGGATTCCAGAAAAATCCTGGCATGGGATCTCTTAAGAATATGTCCAATGGGTTAGTGTAGATGAGAAACCATCTTCTAATTTTTGAGCCACAGCTCTTCATCAAGGCTTAACATACATACTAAAGTAGAGAAATGGATCTGTAATAGTACTAAAAAAAATGGTGACATAAAACAAAGTTTTTTTTAATGTATACATTAGATTACGAAACACAGAACGTGATGTTACTATCCTCATGCAAGCATGTACAAAAGGGTTCAGTTACGCTTGTCAGTGAATGGTGAATGATAGACTTGGAGAAGTTTGTAGAATATTTGGACCCATCATCAGTAGTAATCCTCTGGCTCATGGGGTGTTTTGGCCTTTCACACTATGCACCGTCACCAGAGGCGGCTGGCTATAGGGTGATCAGCCCTAAGCTTGTGGCCCATGCCTAGTTAGTCATGAGAGTCGCTTTGGTGTCAAATGACTGACATCTTATGAACTTATGTATGGCAGCCTAAGCTTGTTACTTGGGGGCCCAGCAGAGGGCATTTCTCTTCATCCAAAGCCACTAGCTACTTCTCTCTGATGCAGCTTTGATGGCTGCGTGCTGGCTGTGGCCTCTAATTCCCAGATCTCTCAGCAGTTTAATGGTAGATGTTGCCACAAACCCTCTGCATCCAACTTCTACTGGGCGAACTTCCATGGTCCAACTGCGATGTTGCGCTTCAGCGGCTAGCTCAGCATAGTGTAGATATTTCTGCTCACATGCCTCATTCACGGAATCCTCTCAGAGTACGGTGAGCTCGATAATGTAACCCTTCCTTAAGGAAGGGGACCAGAGCACCATGTCAGGTCTCAAGGTAGTAGTGGCAATCTCCGGAGGAAACACCAACTGTTGGCCAATATCTACCAGCAGTATCCAGTCGCGTGCTAAGCACAGCTGACCTCTCTCTGATGGTGTGAAATTGCTCCCGGTAAATGTAGCACCTTCTTGGACAAAGGCAGTCATCCATGGGTGGTTAGATATTGGTGGTGAAAGGGCATTGATGAGAGATTGTTCTTCCTCCAGTGTGGACGCAAGGCTCTTTAGGACCTAGTTGTGGAGCCAAGTGTATCGCCTTTGGGTGATACTGGTCTTACACCCTGTGAGTATATGCCGAAGGGAGGCTGGCCTGGAGCAAAGGACACACCCTGGATCTTCACCAGTCCACTGATTGAGATTGGTTGGTGTTGGCAGGACGTCATAAGTGGCTCAGATGGTAAAGCTCAAACTCCTTGCCTCCATGGCCCACACATCGTTCCAGCTAAGCTTCCTCCTTTCGACACTGTCCCACTGCGTCCACTGTCCCTGTTTGCCAACAGGGCTCACCTTGCAGCCTCCTCCTGACAACGTACTTCCTCCACCACCATCCTCCTCCATGCTTAAGCAGTGGCTTTATTCCAGGCTGGGTGACTAGTTGTAAGGCCAAGGCATCCTCTTCCATGCTGAACATTCCCCATGATGTCAGCATATCTGAGAGCTGATATTGCCTCCTTCAGTTCTGTTGCTGGTCTCCATTTTCACCCTGTAGCCAAAGTTGGTACATTGCTCCTCAACACTTTGTCGTGAGAATTATTCAATGTCATCTGCAGTTATGTTTTAGTGCACTTGTACTCCTCTGTGAGGCTGGTAAGGGGCAGCTTGAGGACACCGAGCCACTTTTTAATACACGCTGTGACTCCCCTTTCCAGCTTCTCTACTATTGAGATGGGGACCTCATAAACTGAAAGGGGCCACAATGCCCAGGGTAGGAGACCAAACTGGAAGCACCAGGTAGCTGGGTGTTATCAATGGACTGTAGGCCAGTATTATTGTCCTTGCGCAGCCGTTTCACCTGGTCTCTGTCTTTCAGGCTTGCATCGTAGCACCTTCCGAGGCTCTTTACAGGCTGTTCTGATACTGTGGGGATTGGTTCATCTCTGATGAAGAACATCTGGTCAGCAAGCACTCCCTTTACCACTGAGATGCTGCACGACTTAGATGGCTTTACCTTCATCTGGGCCCAACTGATATTCTCCAGTTTTCAGAGCAATCTCCTTGCACATTTAAAAGTATTCAATAGATCCTCATGATTCCATTCTAAAAGGGAGCAAATTACAAGGTGTGACGGATGGCCAGGGAATTCTTAAATAACATAATGTTTATATAACGGTCATGGAAATTCATGCTTAGTTTAATTTAAGATATCCTTTTTACCAATACAGTTAAGTTAATGATAGAATCCTTAAAATTGTATTCAGATTTTCTTTAAAATAGCCCTTCATTATACAGTATCTCTAAATTCTTTATCCTATCCTTTAATACCAAAATGTACATAGAATGGTGACTGTACCAGGTACACCTGCACTTTTTAGGTAATATTCAGTGACAGCATTATTTGTGTCAGCAACGCTGTATGAATCCAGAGGCAGGATTTAAGTGGTTTTGAACATCCACCTCAACCTCTTCAATTTTAAAGCGCATACATGTTCTTATGGACCCACACTGCCAAATGTCAACAGTGGAGCATGTGGGGAACAATGTAAAGGTGTGCTGTCTGTTTTCATACCACATATTAAACAGTAGACCAATGTTTAAATTTCACAGGATACTAAACAGTGTTGCTTGTTCATATGGGAATGGACAATGACAAACTATGAAGAATTAAGTGATGTGTGTGTTTCCAATATTTTTTGCATGTATTGATTAGACACATAATACAATAGAGTTTAAAGTTTGTAAAATAAAAACATAGGAAAATTTAGGGTTAACTGTTCTTGCAACCAATAAAGAAGGGTATTTGAGGGCCAAAGGTATAAAAGTACATCCTGCTGCCATCTCTTCCCCAAATAAAAAACACACATGCACCCAGCCGTCTACATAATCTAAAAAAGTATGTGATTCATCAGACCAGGCCACCTTCTTGCATTGCTCTGTGTTCCAGTTCTGACACTCTCAGATGCCCAATGTAGTGGGTTTTGATGGTGAACAGGGGTTAGCATGGGCACCCTGACCAGTCGGTGGCTACACAGCCCCAAATGCTACGATGCGCAGTGTGTCCTAATACCATTCTTTCATGGCTAGCATTACGTTTTTCAGCAATTTGTGCCACAGCAGTTGTCCTGTAAGATCAGATCAGGCAGGATATCCTTTGCTCACCATGTGCATCAGTGAGCCTTGGGTGCCCAAAATGTTGCCGCAGGTTCAGTAACCTTCCTTCCTTGGACCACTTTTAGCAGGTACTAATCACTGCAAACTGGGAACACCTCACAAGAGAGATGTTCTAACCCAATTATCTAGCCATCACAACTTGGCCTTCATTAACATCACTCAGATCTTTACGTTTCCCATTTTTCTTGCTTCCACCACATCACCTTCAAGAACTGACAATTCAATTCCTGCCTAATGTATCCCATCCCTTAAAGGGTGCCATTGCAATGAGATAATCAATGTTATTCAATTCACCTACCATGGTTTTAATGTTATGGCTGATCGTTGTGTGCCTTCAAAGATATCAATTCCTGTACCTGGGAATTGCTCAGAATATCAGCTCCCAAGTGTCATTTTTAATGCAAGGTTAAAGGTTATCTCAACTCTGAAGCAAAACATTGATTTTCAGCATCCCACATATCACCACCTGAATCACTGAGCATTGTTTAGTTGACATTTTGTGTTTGTCCAATTTTTATACACAAAACTGTAATCAGTTAACTTTATTAAATAGTTACTTTATGTGACTTTACAGTTTAGAATAAAAACTACACATTACTGTAATTACACATATATATATATTTGTAAACATTACAGTTTATAAAATGCTAGTATTAAAATGTAAATATCCAAAAGGCAATGCTTAAAGCATTAGCACTAAATTGCCTTTTATGGAGAATAATTTGTTTTATATGACATTTGTTGAACTAATAAGGCATCCTTTTTAGTCAGTACAGAAATAATATAGTAATAAAAGGGAGCACTATTGTAGTGATTCCAAGGCAGCCAAAATATAAATAACATGACGTATTTATGGACAAATAACAGCAACCAAGAGATAAACAAAAGGTGGACGCTAGATTTCCATACAAACTGGAAACAACAAACCTTCTAGGCCTAACTTCACATGTGTGGATCCCTGTGTACCATGAAGAGTAGCTCACACTCTCACCAACTTCAGAGTACTGCAAAAGACTTACATTTACATTTGTTTGCTAGGTAGACACATTTATCTTCAGCAATTTAGAAAAGAGGTAAACATAATCGAGTAATGTCAGGCTAGGACCTGTTTGTTCTGCAAGTGTAATAGGACAGAAAACAAAAGTTGACTGCCACATGTGAAGTGCAAGTGGTTAGTTAAGTGAAGATAGATAGATAGATAGATAGATAGATAGATAGATAGATAGATAGATAGAAATAGATAGATAGATAGATAGATAGATAGATAGATAGATAGATAGATAGATAGATAGATAGATAATTTATTAATCCCCAAGGGGAAATTCACATACTCCAACAGCAGCATACTGATAAAAAAAAAATTTAAAAAATTAAATTAAAGAGTGATAAAAATGCAGGTACTGTATAAAAGACAGTAACTTTGTATAATGTTAACGTTTACCCCCAAGTGGAACTGAAGAGTCGCATAGTGTGGGGGAGGAACGATCTCCTCAGACTGTCAGTGTAGCAGGACAGTGACAGTAGTCTGTCACTGAAGCTGCTGCTCTTTCTGGAGATGATACTGTTTAGTGGATGCAGTGGATTCTCCATGATTGACAGGGGCTTGCCAAAGTGATGTCAGACTGTCCAGCTCCGTGCCTACAATAGAACCTGCCTTCCTCACCAGTTTGTCCAGGCGTGAGGCGTCCCTCTTCTTTATGCTGTCTCCCCAGCACACCACAGTGTAGAAGAGGGCGCCCACCACAACCGTCTGATGGAACATCTGTAGCATCTTATTGCAGATGTTGAAGGACACTAGCCTTCTTAGGAACTATAGTCGGCTCTGTCTTTTCTTGCACAGAGCATCACTATTGGCAGTCCAGTCAAATATATCATCCAGCTGCACTCCCAGATATTTATAGGTCTGCACCCTCTGCACACAGTCACCTCCAATGATCACGGGGTCCATGAGTGGCCTGAGCCTCCAGCTCCTTGGTTTTGCTGGTGTTCAGTTGTAGGTGGTCTGAGTTGCACCATTTAACAAAGTCCTTGATTAGTTTCCTATACTCCTCCTCCTGCTCACTCCTGATGCAGCCCACAATAGCAGTGTCGTCAGCGAACTTTTGCATGTGGCAGGACTCTGAGTTATATTGGAAGTCTGATGTATATAGGCTGAAGAGGACCGAAGAAAGTACAGTCCCCTGCGGCGCTCCTGTGCTGCTGACCACAATGTCAGACCTGCAGTTACCGAGACGCACATACTGAGGTCTGTCTTATAGATAGTCCACGATCCATGCCACCAGGTGTGAGTCTACTCCCATCTCAGTCAGCTTGTCCCTGAGGAGCAGAGGTTGGATGGTGCTGAAGGCGCTAGGTAAGTCCAGAAACATAATTCTTACTGCACCACTGCCTCTGTCCAAGTGGGAGAGGGATCGGTGTAGCATATAGATGATGGCATCCTCCGCTCCCACCTTCTGCTGGTATGCGAACTGCAGAGGGTTGAGGGCGTGGCGGACCTGTGGCCTCAGGTGGTGAAACAGCAGCCGCTCCATGGTCTTCATCACATGTGATGTCAGGGTGACAGGTCTGAAGTCATTCAGCTCATCAGGACGTGATACCTTTGGGACTGGGGTGATGTTTTCCAAAGCCTCGGGACTCTCCCTTGTTCCAGGCTCAGGTTGAAGATACGCTGTAGAGGACTCCCCAGCTACAACACACAGGCCTTCAGCAGTCGTAGCAATACTCCATCTGGACCCACTGCTTTGCTGGCACGAAGTCTCCTCAGCTCTCTACTTACCTGCGCTGCTGTAATTGTGGATGGGGGTGCAGTACTCTGAGGTGAGAGTGGGTTAGGGTGGTCAAATCTGTTAAAAGAAGTTGTTCATTTGGTTTGCTGTCTCCACGTCTCTCTTGATGGTGGCACCCCGCTTCGAGCTGCAGCCAGTGATGATCTTCATCATCATCCCACACTTCCTTCATGCTGTTATTCTGCAACTTCTGCTCCAGCTTTCTCCTGTACTGCTCCTTCGCCACCCTGAGCTGGACTCGAAGTTCCTTCTGCATGCGCTTGAGCTCATGCTGATCACTGCCTTTAAAAGCACTTTTTTCCGTTTCAAAAGGCCCTTGAAGTCACTTGTAATCCATGGTTTGTTGTTAGCATAGCAGCGTACTGTTCTTACTGGAACTACAATTTCCATACAGAAGTTGATGTAGCCAGTAGTGCAGTCAACAACCTCCTCAATGTTCTCATTATGTGACCCCTGAAGGATATCCCCGTCCGTAGGGCCAAAGCAGTCTCTCAGAGCCTGCTCTGCCTCTGAGGACCACTTCCTGAATGAACGTGTGGTGATACATAGCTAACTCACTCTTGGTTTGTTGTGGGGCTGAAGCAGAACCAGGTTATGATCTGCTTTCCCAATCGCAGGCAGCGGGGTGGCACTGTATTTGCCCTTAACGTTTGCATGAAGTAGGTCAATAGTCCTATTTCCCCGGGTGTCACAATCCACATACTGGGAGAAGGCAGGTAATGTTTTGTCCAGCGTCATATGGTTAAAGTCTCCAGAGATTAGCACAAGTGCCTTGGGGTGCTGTGTTTGTAGTTTAGCTACAGCGTTGTAGATGATGTCACCCGCTATCTCCACGTCCGCGCAAGGGGGGATGTAAACAATTACAAATATGATGTGTCCAAACTCTCTGGGCAAGTAATAGGGATGCATTCTTACGGCCAACAGTTTGATGTCCCTGCAGCAACTGGAAATTTTGACGTTTACATGTCCAGGGTTGCACCACCTTGTATTCACATAGAGAGTGAGTTCTCCTCCTTTCCGCTTCCGCTCTAACTGTACTAAACCCGGGTAGCTCCATGTTAGCATCCGGGATGCTAGTTGATAGCCACGTTTCACAATAACACAACAAAATGCATTCTCTGTAGGTCCTGACATTTTTCATAATCGCAGCCAGTTCATCGATCTTATTTGGTAGTGAGTTCACATTTCCCAAGATCACAGATGGCACTGAAGGCTTGTATCACCACTTCCTCGCTAGCCGCTTAGCCTTTAGCTTATCGCCGGCTCTGCTGCCACAATACTGCCTTCTTACCTCGTCAGATAAATAGGGAACCACACCGGCACTGGCCTTTGTTCTCAGCGCTTGAAGTTGACTACCTGAATAGATGAGTCTTGGCATGTAAAAATCCATTTCCAAGTAGTAAAAAGTGTCCAGGAAATGAGTCCACATAAAAGAAAGTGGTTGGTTCAACTTTTTCTCCTCACAACTCGTACTACACAGGCCTGGAATAAGCTTAGTCACACTAACCTGGATATTCAGTAATGCTGTTGTCTCCTTGTAGTGTAAAAGCAGGTGTTGAGAGTCCGCTACTCTTCTTACCAGAATTGGGCGTTGGTTCTTCTTGGCTTGCAGGCGACCTTGGTAGCATAGCAGACTGAGTCTTCGATGTGTGGAAAGGCACACATAGATGGTCACCCCATTTTGTGGACTATTTGCTAATTATATTTTATTTCTTTAATAATACAACAGTGGAGATACAGCACTGAGCTATCCAGGAACTCTTCTGTTTTTTTTCTTTCTCTCTCTACTCCACCCACCAAATTTCTCCTCCCTCAATTAACTTTATTGAAATTTCCTGACATGAACTCCTGCTTACAGTAGTATGTACTCAGGACTTCCAGATAAGACCTTGCTAATGCGCTATATACAGTACATTTAGTCTAACCTTGACTGTTATTTTTTTAACTTTTATTTAATTTATTTAAAGCATGTAACATTCCATACAATCAAGTCAAACTTAACAAAACTAAATTCAATTCAACCCCTACCCATGAGAAAGAGAGAACGTCCAACAGCCAGAGTACAGCTTTTGAGAGTAGTATTGAGGGAAAGGAGCCTTTCTCCACAATATAAGGTGCTTAATTTAAAATATTATTGATTAAATCCTGCCAGGTGTGATAAACATTTTAAACAGATCCTCTAAGAGAGAATTAGATTTTTTGGATTTCAAATAGTATATAACATTACTTACCCACTAACTTAACAGAGGTTGGTTAGGATTCTTCCAGCTGAGCAAGATAAGTCTACATGCCAATAGTGTAGTAAAAGTAATTACAATTTTTTGTCCTTCTCCATGTTAAGTCCATCTGGAGTATACCAAACACAGCTGTTAATGGATCAGGAGAGATTGTGACACCAAAGCTGTCTGCAGAGGTGGGTAGTAACAAGTTACATTTACTCCGTTACATTAACTTTTAAAAAAAATTGTACTTCTAAGAGTAGTTTTACTGCACCATACTTTTTACTTTTACTTGAGTACAGTTGTGAAGAAGAAACACTACTCTTACTCCGCTACACTGGGCAACAGTCGACTTGTTACTTTTTTTCCATTTACACATTATAAATGCTATATTTTAGTCGGAGAGAAGTCGCCAGTGGATCTACTGCATGACTGTTTCACCAATTAGACGTAGCAACAATAATCACATGACTCAGTTTCACCAATCAGACATAGCAACAATAATCACATGACTCCGTTTCACTAATCAGACGTAGCAACAATAATCACATGACTCCGTTTCACTAATCAGACGTAGCCATGCAGTCACATGACCACACACAAACTTCCTGTGTCTGCAGATGTTGGATCTTGCCCTAGAAACATTTTGGACAGTTTTAAACACGATAAATGTGCTCGATAAAAAAATTTAAGTTGAATAATTTAATGCTTTGCACACATGGAGCTAGAGTGAATTCTGTCCATGGCTGCCTTCCACTCCTTTTCTGAAATATTGAGTAAGAGATCCTTTTCCCACTGTACTTTGGGACCTTTTAAAGAAAGGGACCTTAAAATGGTTTTATATATTACAGAAATGCCATCTGAGTCTTCAAGTCTGATTGATATACAATGGTGTGAAAAACTATTTGCCCCTTTCCTGATTTCTTATTCTTTTGCATGTTTGTCACACAAAATGTATCTGATCATCAAACACATTTAACCATTAGTCAAATATAACACAAGTAAACACAAAATGCAGTTTTTAAATGATGGTTTTTATTATTTAGGGAGAAAAAAAAATCCAAACCTGCATGGCCCTGTGTGAAAAAGTAATTGCCCCCTTGTTAAAAAATCACCTAACTGTGGTGTATCACATCTGAGTTCAATTTCCGTAGCCACCCCCAGGCCTGATTACTGCCACACCTGTTTCAATCAAGAAATCACTTAAATAGGAGCTGCCTGACACAGAGAAGTAGACCAAAAGCACCTCAAAAGCTAGACATCATGCCAAGATCCAAAGAAATTCAGGAACAAATGAGAACAGAAGTAATTGAGATCTATCAGTCTGGTAAAGGTTATAAAGCCATTTCTAAAGCTTTGGGACTCCAGCGAACCACAGTGAGAGCCATTATCCACAAATGGCAAAAACATGGAACAGTGGTGAACCTTCCCAGGAGTGGCCGGCCGACCAAAATTACCCCAAGAGCGCAGAGACGACTCATCCGAGAGGTCACAAAAGACCCCAGGACAACGTCTAAAGAACTGCAGGCCTCACTTGCCTCAATTAAGGTCAGTGTTCACGACTCCACCATAAGAAAGAGACTGGGCAAAAACGGCCTGCATGGCAGATTTCCAAGACGCAATCCACTGTTAAGCAAAAAGAACATTAGGGCTCGTCTCAATGATTGCCAAGACTTTTGGGAAAATACCTTGTGGACTGATGAGACAAAAGTTGAACTTTTTGGAAGGCAAATGTCCCGTTACATCTGGCGTAAAAGGAACACAGCATTTCATAAAAAGAACATCATACCAACAGTAAAATATGGTGGTGGTAGTGTGATGGTCTGGGGTTGTTTTGCTGCTTCAGGACCTGGAAGGCTTGCTGTGATAGATGGAACCATGAATTCTACTGTCTACCAAAAATCCTGAAGGAGAATGTCCGGCCATGTGTTCGTCAACTCAAGCTGAAGCGATCTTGGGTGCTGCAACAGGACAATGACCCAAAACACACCAGCAAATCCACCTCTGAATGGCTGAAGAAAAACAAAATGAAGACTTTGGAGTGGCCTAGTCAAAGTCCTGACCTGAATCCAATTGAGATGCTATGGCATGACCTTAAAAAGGCGGTTCATGCTAGAAAACCCTCAAATCAAGCTGAATTACAACAATTCTGCAAAGATGAGTGGGCCAAAATTCCTCCAGAGCGCTGTAAAAGACTCATTGCAAGTTATCGCAAACGCTTGATTGCAGTTATTGCTGCTAAGGGTGGCCCAACCAGTTATTAGGTTCAGGGGGCAATTACTTTTTCACACAAGGCCATGTAGGTTTGGATTTTTTTTTCTCCCTAAATAATAAAAACCATCATTTAAAAACTGCATTTTGTGTTTACTTGTGTTATATTTGACTAATGGTTAAATGTGTTTGATGATCAGAAACATTTTGTGTGACAAACATGCAAAAGAATAAGAAATCAGGAAGGGGGCAAATAGTTTTTCACACCACTGTATTTTCTGGGATAGAAATAGATGGGTGAGGAAAATTGGGCAGACTTTGATTGTGTAAAATTTCTAATTTGGAGATAAATGGAAAAATTGTGTTGATGGGAAACTATTTTAGAGTTTAATTGATTATACTGTAGAATGCAAAGACATTATTTATATACAAATATGTAAATTATTTAATCCCATATGTTTTCCAAACATTAAAAACTGTGTTAATCTTTGTTAATTACAGCAAAAGTCTCATTGCAAATAGGCCAAATTGCAGGTACAGTTTTATTTGCCTTTCCAGGGCACAATGTGACTCACAATCATATTTAAAAAAGAGTCTAGCTTAATTTTTTTTAACACTTTTTCTGCTTCAACCGGAGAACTAAATATGTAGAACTTGCCTTGAATATCCAGTCTTAATTTAACAGGATGCAAGAGGCTGCATCTAAATTCAACTTTGCATAAGCACTGTTTAATGCTGTAAGATGCTACATATTTAGCAGCTGTTGAAGGTGAAAAATCAGGGAAAATGTGGATGCGGTTATTTTCAAATTTTTATAATCTCTTGTTTCATTCTGAGAAGTGACACCAGGTTCATTTTACAGTGGTGCTTGAAAGTTTGTGAATTTTCTATATTTCTGCATAAATATGACATAAAGCATCATCAGATTTTTACTCAAGTCCTAAAAGTAGATAAAGAGAAACCAAAAATATTATACTTGGTCATTTATTTATTAAGGAAAATGATTGAATATTACATATTTGTGAGTGGCAAAAGTATGTGAACCTTTAGGATTAGCAGTGAATTTGAAGGTGAAATTTGAGTCAGGTGTTTTCAATCAATGGGATGACAATCAGGTGTGAGTGGGCACCCTACGTTATTTAAAGAACGGGGATCTATGAAAGTCTGCTCTTCACAACACGTTTGTGGAAATGTATCATGGCACAAACAAAGGAGATTTCTGAGGACCACAGAAAAAGAGTTAAAATCTGATGATGTTTTATCATATTTATGCAGAAATATAGAAAATTCTAAAGGGTTCACAAACTTTCAAGCACAACTGTAGATTGTAATTCATTGAAACATACAATGAGGCCTCTGGGTTTTGAGGTGTTCGATGCACATATGCAGTAAGCTGCTGATATCTCAGTGTCTGATTTGAAGTCCTCTCCAATTATTTGAGAGAATAGTTCAGCTATGAATTTCACTGGGTTTGGGCTTTCACTGTTTTCAGGGAGACCTTCAATTCTGATCATATTTCTTCTATATCCGTCTTCCAGCAAAGTGAGTCTGTTTCCAAGCACTTTGCATTCAGATTTAATTGACATTGCTTTTACATCAATGGCAAAAGCCAATTGTTCAAGGCATGCTAGAAACAATTGAGGAAAAAATACAAGAAAATGTGAGTAGTTTTGAAAATAATTTCAGAGGACTTGATGCTCAGCCTGAAGATGTTCATTACTCGTATTGAAATAGTTGAGCAATTGGTTTCTGCCCTTGACTGTTATTACCACTACTACCAGGTCCTTCTCATAAGTTGTACTTTCAAGTTTCAAATCTCCCAGTGTGTATTCAAATCTAACATCTCTACTTCCTTAGTGTAGTACTTTACATTTACTTACTGTACATTAAATTTAATTTCCCAAAAATCAACCAAAATTTGTTTCTTATATTTTTATACAGAGTTGTGTTTACCAAAAGCTTTCAATGGTCATACAAGGAATGAAATTCCACAGATTAAATATTGGGATGCCAAACCATCTGTCCCCATTTACTTGAAATGTTTATTAAGGCAAATCAGAAAGGGTGGTCAATGGCGTAGTTAACATAAACAACTTAACAAAGGTAGCCTCTCTTGGGCTCACAGCAATAAAGCTTCTCTCTCTCTGTCAGGCTATGGAGTTTTGTCTTGTGGGTCGTTTGGGCAGCAGAATGACACCAGAATTTAAGAACCAGGGTCTTAATGGCAGGGTCTGTTACCCACACTAGGCTTCTTCTCAGCACTGTCAAAAAAGACATGACTAGTGCCAGTGCCCCTTCTCATCCCAGCATGGTACTACATATTTCAAACAAGCCCTGAAGGTGATCTTTAGATGCACATGCATGACACTTCGTCACGCTAAGTTCTTCCCTACCTTGTATTTAAGTTCACTGGTTAATTAGCAAGTGTTTTGCAGAACACTTCCCATCTAAAGAGGTACTTAATCTTGTTTGGAAATCAATGAGACAACCAACCTTCTCATTTTTAACATTATTCTTTATTTGGTGTTTTGGCTGCGATTGTGTCAGAGAGAAATAAAGGTAACCCTAAGAAGACAAAGAAAAAACACTAATACTCCTATTTGGACAAAGTAATAATAATAACAAGAACAGCAATAATAATAATAAGTCAATGTTACAATATACATATAAAATTATAATGTAGGCTATAGGTTAACTCTTTGTAGCTTCATTACCTATATAGAATTTAAGTACATGATCAGTTAACTAATAAAACTATGTATTTAGTCATATCATTCAATATGGGTAGGTGAATCGGACCATAGTACCAGCAACGACAATAGTAGCCAGCCAGAGAGTTGTCCAAATCAACTTGAGATGCCATTTGATACAGGGTCATCCATGAACTTAAGTTGTAGGTCTATAGTAAATGCTATATTTGCAAGCAGACATGAAGTACTTGGACCATCTCAGTAGTCAACAACTAATATAGAAATACTGGCTGCCAAGGGGTGAAATAATAACCTCCTTGTTCTGGTGCAAGTTGAATTTTGAACTCAGTCTCACTGTGCTGCTTCTGACATGCACATGGCCTCATCCAGGCTGCTGTGTATAAATCTGCAGTGACCAGATTACTATTGCACCATACACTCAACAAACCCTGAGGTTGTGGGTTCAAATCCCACTATTGACAATGTATGACCATGTTTAAATCTCTTCACCAGGTAGTGTTCCAACTGGAAAAAAAACAAAAGAAGTGCAGTGCAACTAGTTCTATGTTGTAAGTGGATAAAGGCATCAGCCAAATAAGAGAAATAACAGTAATTCATTGCCTTGCATGATAAAATTGGTCTACATGCCTTTGCAGCCATACTGATGGTGCAGTGAATGGAAAGCTTGTTCCTATTCTTACTTCCAGTCTCTTGAATCCCATTAATACTTGTCAAAAAGTGTCCAAAGATCTAAATGTCTAGGTGATATGCAATCAACCATCAGGGACTTTTTTAAGACATTGTAGCCAAGTGGCCTGGGAGTATACCTGGTCTAACTCTGGAGTATGATGGCAAGGTAAGTTGGTTTGTTAGTGGTGGGTCTGGGTGTACTTGGACACAGCATATCCTCTTAGTGAATACCTGCTAACTCCATGGCTGAGGAGAGGTGTGAGCACACACACTATTGCAAAGCATACTCTGAGCATGTGGAAGATGTGACTCTGGTGCCTGCACAAGTCTTCAGCAGCTTCCATGAGCCTTAGGGAAAAAAAAAAACATTATTTTTTTCCATCTCCTCTATAAGTTCTTTTAACTCCTCTTTTGTGAAGTGTTGCTTTCTTTTCCTATTGCTACTCACCATTGGTCTTTTATGAAAAGAAACCATGTCATGTTTTGATTTAGATTTTTGACTAATAAGTTAAATTAATTTAACCAGTTAGTCAAAATTTAAATTTCTTTATTTTGTGTTTTTTTGATGTGTTTAATACATTTTGTTTACATTTGCACATGTCTGGTGTGACAATATCAAATTTATTTGACCACTGAAGTATGTGGTATCAGTGTTTCTGTTATAAACAGTCTGTGCTTTACTGGCACAGACATTAGAGAGGAGCGAACAAAGAAATATTTTAAACTTGTTCAATAAATATTGGATAATGAAGGACTCGCAATACTCACATGTTCTTTATCTGTTGTTTATTATCTTGTTCGTTATTCACTGAGGTTGATCGTTTTTGGGAAAAGCACCCCAGATGATGTATATATATTTTAACAACCATATCCCTTTGTTCCCATGGTAAAGCCAATTTTGTAGCCAACTACACACAGTGCCCTGAATGTTGACTTGTTTTAGTCTGATCACTAACATTTCATGTGTTACCTTATCAAAACCTTTTGAAAATAAATTCTTAATAAATAATAACAAATTACTGCAATATGATCTGCCACATCTGAGCCCAAGTTGACTGCTTGCTAACCATGAAATATTAAAACTTTTTCTTAATAGTCACTTCCATTTATTTACCTGTGATGCACACTAACATTGCTAGCCAATGGCTACTTGGAAATGCCCCATCACCCTTTTTATACAATAATAATAATACATTTTATTTATATAGCACCTTTCCCATGCTCAAGGTACTCAATAAGATAACATTTGCTAGCTCCCAGTCTTTAAGAATTTCTCCAGTATGCAGAGATTTTCAAAAAACATGCGTCAAGAGTTTTTTTCTGCATTCACCAGCCTCCTTCAGCACTCCAGGATGAATGCTATCTGATCCTGGGGTTTTGTTAGATTTCAGCCTCTCCCTCTAAAATTGTCCAATGGTCCCTACTACGTTTGGGATCAACTTCTTCACATGTGTAAACATCAGGAAAAATGCAAGTTTAGAGCATTTGCTATTTCACTGTTTGTATAATTAGTTTGGCTTTCTGTTCCTGAAGCACCTCACCTTCTCCTTGACTGTTCTTTTACGATTCAGACACTGAAAGATGGTACGTAACACATGGAAAAGGTGGCAAAATTTTCAATCATACTTCAAATTATATTTCCATGACAAGAAAATTCTAAAATGGCTTAAGAAATAGTAGTAATTGGTAGTATTGTCAGAACAACATGCAGCACTTGGGCACTCCAGTGCTATCATAACTAGCAATGATTTAAAATATAGTAAGATTTGGGATAATATAATAATGAAACTGTGTAGTATACACGATCTCACAGACTCTTATAATCTGAATAAAAAAAGCATATCAATCAAGCATACTTTTTCAATTCTTAAAATAAGGAACTGAAGAAAGAAAGATCAGACTGTTAGCAACATAAAAAAACATGAATAAATCATACTATCTATTAGTACTTTAATCCAAAGGTGCATTATTCCCTGGCAAATTCAAATTTTCATATTAGCACATGACACGGAATATATATGCAATCAAAACAGATGCTTTAAAGAACAATTCATTCGCATTTTATTGATACAACAAAGTTTATTATCACATTTAAAGTGATATACTACAGTCGTTCCCATTCTGTTAAGACATTTAATTGTCATTAATAGAACAACAGGAAAAATCATGAATTTAACTGTATTTATTAAAAATCACAGCAGAAATATAATTTTATACTTCCCTTTTTAAGTGCTCAAGCTAAATGTTAAACACAAATCAGGAAAAATATGATAGGTGTGTGAGAGGATAACTTGTGCGTGCACAGTTGTGTAAGTTAATAAACATTTGTGGGTGTACCTCTCCCTCTTGTGGACAGATGGAATATTTCATCAGCAGTTTTCTCTCCTTGTTTCTAAAGTATGATGGTGTCACTTGTCTGTGGCATATTTGTTTATAAACACAATCCACTGACTTAAAAGTGCGTAAATGTGAGCTTTACTTAAAGTCGGTTGCAAGCTGAAAAAAAAATAAAAACACTGCATATGTTATGTGTAGTAAACCACTCAAAAGCAACCTGTAAAAAATATGGCAGAATTTACAGTTGTGCTTGAAAGTTTGTGAACCCTAATAGAATTTATATATTTCTGCATAAATATGACCTAAAACATCATCAGATTTTCACTCAAGTCCTAAAAGTAGATAAAGAGAAACCACTTAAACAAATGAGACAGAAATATTATACTTGGTCATTTATTTATTGAGGAAAATGATCGAATATTACATATTTGTGAGTGGCAAAATTATGTGAACCTCTAGGATTAGCAGTTAGTTTGAAGGTGAAATTAGAGTCAGGTGTTTTCAATCAATGGGATGACAATCAGGTGTGAGTGGGCACCCTGTGTTATTTAAAGAACAGGGATCTATCAAAGTCTGCTCTTCACAACACATGTTTGTGGAAGTGTATCATGGCACGAACAAAGGAGATTTCTGAGGACCTCAGAAAAAGAGTTGTTGATGCTCATCAGGCTGGAAAAGGTTACAAAACCATCTCTAAAGAGTTTGGACTCTTTAGCAATCCACAGTCAGACAGATTGTGTACAAATGGAGGAAATTCAAGATCATTGTTACCCTTCCCAGGAGAGGTTGACCAACGAATCACTCCAAGAGCAAGGCGTGTAATAGTCGGCAAGGTCACAAAGGACCCCAGGGTAACTTCAAAGCAACTGAAGGCCTCTCTCACATTGGCTAATGTTCATGAGTCCACCATCAGGAGAACACTGAACAACAATGGTGTGCATGGCAGGGTTGCAAGGAGAAAGCCACTGCTCTCCAAAAAAAAATTGCTGCTCGTCTGCAGTTTGCTAAAGATCACGTGGACAAACCAGAAGGCTATTGGAAGAATGTTTTGTGGACGGATGAGACCAAAATAGAACTTTTTGGTTTAAATGAAAAGCGTTATGTTTGAAGAGAAAGGAAAACACTGCAGTCCAGCATAAGAACCTTATCCCATCTGTGAAACATGGTGGTGGTAGTATCATGGTTTGGGCCTGTTTTGCTGCATCTGGGCCAGGATGGCTTGCCTTCATTGATGGAACAATGAATTCTGAATTATATCAGAGAATTCTAAAGGAAAATGTCAGGACATCTGTCTATGAACTGAATCTCAAGAGAAGGTGGGTCATGCAGCAAGACAACGACGCTAAGCACACAAGTTGTTCTACCAAAGAATGGTTAAAGAAGAATAAAGTTAATATTTTGGAATGGCCAAGTCAAAGTCCTGACCTTAATCCAATCGAAATGTTGTGGAAGGACCTGAAGCGAGCAGTTAATGTGAGGAAACCCACCAACATTCCAGAGTTGAAGCTGTTCTGTACGGAGGAATGAGCTAAAATTCCTCCAAGCTGGTGTGCAGGAATGATCAAAAGTTACCGGAAACTTTTAGTTGCAGTTATTGCTGCAAAGGAGGGTCACACCAGATACTGAAAGCAAAGGTTCACATAATTTTGCCAATCACAAATATGTAATATTTGATCATTTTCCTTAATAAATAAAAGACCAAGTGTAATATTTTTGTCTCATTTGTTTAACTGGTTTCTCTTTTTCTACTTTTAGGACTTGAGTGAAAATCTGATGATGTTTTAGGTAATATTTATGCAGAAATATAGAAAATACTAAAGAGTTCACAAACTTTCAAGCACAACTATATAAATCAGTTCAACAGGTTTAGTACACAGGAGTCCATAGATTGTGCCTACCTCGTACAGCACCATATTGTACCTTACAAAGTAATTAATATTTTGAGTGCAAAACTATTTTGCATATCATTATATATTAGAATATTCTGAATATTTCAATATTTTAATTTCAACATCAGTGCAAGCTTAACAAATACCAACAAAATTAAGAATGCTAACAAAATTGTAACCTATCACAATCAAATAAGTTCAAAAACCTTTAGATTGCTGTTAAAATGACTTCTTAGGAAATCTGTCTTTGCTAGAAGAAAACAGAGAAAAGTCAGACTGAGTGACAAGCTTTGGTGTTTACACAGCCAGTCAAGTCAGATGTGATGGCCAGTGATGTGCAAGATGAAACTTCACCACCATATCCCTTGGTGAGATTTTACATGAGACATTACATGCTGTTTAACTGCTTTGTGATCACTTAATATCTTGGAAGGAACATGGAAATAAGAGACACTCTCTCCTGTGACTGCGCTGAATCTCCACACATGCTGGTCAAGGGGAATGGCTCCCATTTCTTCTCAGTGACATAAAAAGGGCAGACTTTCAGGTGCTCTGACATTGGTGCCATATCTGCAAAACTCCAGCTGTCTACGGTGGAAAAGAGACAGCTGAATTGCCATACCTGCATAAACAAAAGAAAGAGAAAAAAAAGAAAGATTTTTCATCTCATAACAGAAACACAATCGTTGATCAGCAACATATTGCTTTAAATCGTCATTCATTGTTCGCAGCTACTAGATGGTCAACTTGTTTATAGGATAACTGTTGTACAATATGACAATCAATGCTGTATTGTTGCATTCTTTTGTGATTGCAGTTTCAAACAGTCAGAAACATGTAAGTCATCAGTCCAAGCATTATCAATTATCCCAAAGCATGTTATAAAAAATTCTGAAAATACATGACATAGACAGGGTGCATAACTGAAGTCTTTTAGAACACAAAAGGCCATCACATTTAGAGTGGATGAGCTGTAGTTAAGGTCACTGCTGAGAAGTAGATGTGTCTACCCAGATCTGGATACAGTTTCATATTTCCAAATCTATATCTAAAAATGCTAAGGGTTGTGTCTGTTATGTGATTACATGCAATCTACTAGAGGATATCCTTGGTCATAATTGAAAATGTATGCATGATGTGCACTGATTAAGAAAAAAAATGTGCCTAGCAGCAACTTCCAAGAGGTTAACATGGTTTGTGTGTTTCCTATGGAAAACCACATAGGGAAACTAACAGAGAAAATGACCTCTGCTGAGCATGAAGCACAGAATGAAGAAGAATGACTGCTCCAGCATCTGCTACGCCTCAAGCATATGTGTGGCAGCAACCTGCTGGTACTCGTGAACTACTTAGGCAGAAAACTTGATCTCTCTTATGATACCTAAGATTTCAAACGCACAAGTCCCAAAAAATTACAAACATGTACAGTAGAAGGTAGGGCTGTTGAATGTCTTAATATTTCACTTCATCACCATGTTACTTGAAAACATTGATGATGTATGATTACATGACCTTTGCTAGGGAATTGTTTGTTGGGGGTGGAGAGATGCTTGTGAATAATGAATGATTAGCTGCTCTACTCATGCACCACATATAGTGTCTTCACTTGATGGGGGTGCCTTAATTCAGACACCTCCTGCTGCGAATATAGGCACTTTAACATCTAGTTTGTTTTGACTACTTGTTTTGAACTCTGGCTTGTTTAAGGGCATGTTAAGATGCCAATTACAGACTACATGTGGTAGACCAAAACAACCCACAAGTGGTATTAATGTGATCCAAAATGGGACCAGTTCAACTAAATGAAATGCTGTGCATTATGGGTGAAATTTTGCATGCTGTATTAGTCACGCTAAGTGTCTGCTCTCGGTAATAGGGAATGTCATTCACAGCATAACAAGTGGAGGGTTAACATAGAGTATTAAAAACAATAAAAATGTACAAATAAAAGTGCATATACTGTAAGTGCAGATGAAGCACAATTTAATACAACTTGCACAATTACCAGTCAATTGTGGCAAATCAAACACCTGGGGCATCAAATATAAATGGTGCATACGCACAAAAATGATGTTTACACCCATTTTCCATGCTCATGTCGAGATGTATAAAATTAAACTAAACTAATGCAATGCACATTTTCATGGAGCCTCAGAGCATGTGTACTCATGTTTCTGCTCAGTTTTGTAAATGGGACTGTTTCTGTGTGGTTTCCTCTTTTTTAGATTTGCATCAATGACACCAAAACTGCATATCATTTACAAATTTAAAGCACTTGATTGTAATCATTCTATAATAATATAATGGTGCATGGAATGGCCAAACTATTCCAATCACTATAGCTTCCTTATCGTTGTTAGAAGACATCGTAAATGGAAAAATTAGTAGAGAGCACATATTTAGAGATCATACTGATTTTCTTGTCCCATGATGATAGTGGCTTTCAAGTCGATTTTGATTTCCAAGAGCTATCCTTTTGGAGCTGTGTGCTGAACTGATGCCAGCTTTATAAAGGCAGACTTTGAGGAATTGTGCTCTACTTGCACCTTTGCAAGTTCTATCCACCCTCAGGTTTTTAGCCACCAGAGCTTTTCAAAGTGAACTGGTTGAGCAATCGGGTATTTCTCAGTCATCACTGAGTCACGCCATGCCAGGTATATGGGATGGTATTATCCACTTGTCATCTAGATGTATAAGATTTCCGTACATTGTGGCTGAATAGGCAAACATCAAAGTGCAATTTGCAATAAAATCCAGTTTTCCAAATGTACTTGGAGTGAGCATTTCCATTCTATTAATGTGAAAATTATCTGTGATGTGAAAATGCGTCTCATTAATGTTGTGGCAAGATATATAAGTGTATCACCAATAACTGCAGCAGCTCATTGCTTAAACAGTGTGACCCCTGTAATTCTGCCAGCTCCTCCAGTGGTTTTGACACTCACCTTTTCACATCGACTTTGATATCTGACCATTTCTTTTTTTATTTCAGACACTTTTGAACACCTCCTCCACACTGTGCCACTCCATCAATTTCCTTTTGTTGCTTACAGTATACCAGTACTTAATCCACATCCAATAGTATGTTTTTCCTTGCCTCCACTTCATATTCAATGAAGTTCTTCTTTGTTTATATATGTGCTTTCACCATTGTCTTTTATCAAAACACTGAAAGGAAGGGGCTATTTATACTGATTTGTATATTCAAATAGGCAAAATTCTGTGAGTAGTGGGGCTGTAGGCTTGTGCCTGTACGTTACAATTCCTGCCCAGGGGCATATTCGATTGGAATTTACAAAGAGAAAGTGCATAGAACTTTGCTTACACACTGTTTTATGCATCTGTATTCTTTTGTGTGTATACATATTTCTAGTTTTGTTTGTACGCCATTATTAGTGTAAGTTCTATGCAAGGCATTATACATGAGGCAGAATTTTCAAGTAGTCTTTCACTTGTTTGATGATAGGTGTTTGGTCACATAGCTGTGTTAGGTAAATAAAGTAAATAATTAGAGAAAATACAGTGGTGCACAAACACAATTGTTGTCAACCATCCATGATATTGTTCCCCTTGAAAAAATGTTTCTTCCAAATGAAAGAAGCTCACAACACAGCCAGGAGTGTTTATTGATATGTTTAGTTTGCAGTGTGAAATGCATCTGAACTAACTGGAAATTGAAAGATAGAAACAAATCATCTCCTGATTCAGAACAAAGCAAATGTAATAATTGGGAAAACTTCTTAGTGCTTGACAGCTTTCTTATGAGGTGTGCAAGATTAGAAATAATGTGACTGCTGCATGTTTGGATTTCATGGACAATTTTTATTAATATTGATGATGTGGTCTGCAAATTGATATTTTCCATTTGTCTCAGCAGTACTAGATAAGGAAACTATCAAAGCCAGGCTAGTAACAAGGGCAAAAACACAAAATCTTAATAAATAAAAGACTTTTATTTTCAGAAAAAAAATGCTCTGAACAAAAATAAGCTCTACAGAGCACAAAAGGTAAAAAGGAGTTGGCTGAAAACACAAGGCAATCTAAACCAAGTACCAATCTGAATCCAGTAGCTGAAGTAAAAAAAAAAAAACCATAACACATATTCTAAATTTCCAGAAATTCTCAAACAAATTCAAATGAACTGCAAGGGTCTGTTCAGTGCAGTTCCTTGCGGTGATGGGCAGATGGGGACCCACCCAAAAAACAAAACAAACATAACACATGCATCGGGAATATGGCAAGTAATTAAGAAAAGTAAAATTAACATAAATAAATGACTCAAAAAATGAGCAAAAAGAACAAAAAACAAGGACTGGAGTTTCAGTCAGGGCAGGAACCCTAACTGAAATAGAACAGTCTTGAGAGGACCAGAGGTCCACGTGTAATTAGTATTTTTAATTATTTTAGGTCAAATGGTTATTGCTGTTGGCCAAAACTACCTTTAGTTTCAGCCAAGATTTAATTTTTTTCATCAAACCTTAGCCGTCACCTCTGAACATTTTCAGGAAATTACAACACAAAGAACATGTCCAGGTTACATCAGAGAAGAACCTGCAATCTAATAATTAAATGTAATGACTACTTCAATGCAATTCTATGCACTAAATGAAGAGCTGTTTTCCGAATCGATGCTATAAATGTACTGTAGCTTTTTTTACCAAACTTTACCAAACTCACAAACTACCTTCTAAACTAATCTTTTGAGATGTGGGAGACAAAACAGACAACAACCCATACAGATATGGGGATAATGAAACAAGCCAAAGACCTGGGAATAATTTAGTTATTGGTGAGTGTAAGGTAGCACTAAACACTGCCCCACTGTGCTGGTCCTTGAAGTAATTTATACTTAGCAAAGCACATCATTGCAGAAAAATTTTAATAATACAGCCTAGTAAGGAAAAGAAAAAATGCCCGTTGGAAAAGAAATTACTCAAATTATTGTATTACGACAAAAGCCCTTTTTTTGGGAATTGCAGAACTTTACTTAAAGTGAAGACGTCATTTTTCGTAATAATGCCACTGTACTTTTTTTAGAACATTAAACTCATTCATTCTTTTTATACACATTTATTCCAGCTGAGATCTAAAGCCAGTCCAAGCGATACTGGGCAAAGACATAAACCAACACTGCGCAGGGCATGACAACTGTCAATTTAATGTAATACACAATAAAAGACCAAACACTACAGTACATGATGAATTTTCAAAAGAGTTGAAAATTTGAAGACTTGCTAACATTTACAGCCAGAGAATTGTTTCAACATGAACGCATGATCAAGTGTTAAAGTGGTGCTTGTTGAAGCTATACCAAGAGGAGCGACACTTTCAGATTTAAATGAGCAGTTATAAAATATTACAGTTGGAAAAAAAGAGCTATAATATTTACTTGCTCTTGAAAATACTTTGATTCTCTCATGCTTTCAAAATCAAAACTCCATGTATAATACTGTTAAATTGTACATGTTTTATCTGACAGTTTATATCAATATTATTATGCCTACTTAATTTATTTTGCATACAGATGTGTCTGTAACAGTAATCACCAGACAATAAATTAAGCCATTTGATAACAAAGAGGGAAATATTTTCGAGAAAAAGCTTTTTTGTCTTTTGTACAATAAGTGTTTATTATCCTTCATTGTGTATTTTAAGTAAGGCCAGCTAAGCAATACTGCGTCATATGTGTGAAACATTCAAATTAGACAAGGAAGACACTGAGATTTTTTAGTTTACTCTGCATAAGGTTCTGTGTTGGTTGAACCAGTCTGAGAAATGACCTGCTGTAGTTGGGTATATTTACTGGTCCAGTTAGTGATCCAGTGTTCACCAAAGACTGAAATTATACACAGGTACTATGGAAAAAGGAATGATTTAGTTATAGGCAATTTTGCCAATTAGGATACCCCTATCTTAAGCAGATGAATTTCATCATATATGGTAACATACTCTGCAAACTTTTATGATCATGCCTGCTATAAAGCTAATTAAAATGAGAGGGGGAAAAAACTATGGATATATACAAGAATTACAAGTAAATATATTAGTATAGCAAGACCATTATTTTTTCTTTAGTGAAATCAATTTTATTTAAAAGCCAACGTGTGCCAAATCGGTTTCCCTTTTACAAGCCCATATGGGCCGAAACTCTTTCCTTTTCTCCATGAGCTTACTTCCTGTATCTGTTTAGCTGTAGAAGGGCATATATGGTATAATAATCAGCTACCTTGAATTCAAGGCGCACCCCAATTTTAAGCTTGCAAACATTTGAAAAAAGTGTCTTAAATTAAAAACTATACCAAAAAAGGTGACATACTTTCAAACAAAAGACATACCTGTGCTCCACCACAGGTCTAGCACCAAGGGACTGCGTCTCACTACTTCCAAACACCCTAGGCCCAAACTTTAGAAACAGGTCTATGGCCTACACAAAGCAAAATCTTTACATATCGAAATGTCATGACAAAGAGAGAGAAAGAATGAGGAAAGACCCTAAAAGGATCTCATACAAGATAACCAAACAGAGTTTCTTACATATTTAACTATTAACAAAATTCAGGAAACTGAAGGAACCTGAAATAAATAAATTCATAAACAGAAACAAGAGACAGTACCTTAAATTAATAGTGAGGGGATTAAAACCAGGAAGAGCACAATTCAGAAAAAGTACAAACCACAAGATAGGAACAAACTTCAATGCCAAAGCTCGTGGTGGTTCACTAACTGCAGCATTAGGTGGACCTATCCCTAGGGCTCCACATAAACTGAAAGTAACATATACAATAACATAATACTGACATAAACAACACTATATTCAATAAACAAAATAACAATAAATGACACCATCCATCCATTCATCCATTATCCAGCCAACTATATCCTAACTACAGAGTCACGGGGATCTGCTGGAACCAATCCCAGCCAACACAGGGCACAAGGCAGGAATCAAACCCCGGGCAGGGCACCAGTCCACTGCAGAATAAATGAAACAATTTTCAAAATGATATTTAAAATACAATAAAAATGTTGAAAAAAAGAAAACATTTGAGCCAGAAGTGAAACCCTGGCTGAAGCATAACAGCAACCACACCACATTACCTTGTACATCTGAACAGAATCATACAGAATAGCCACTTTTCACAACATATTATGCACTTGGAGCATGTTTGTGTGTGTGTTTGTGTGTGCGTGTGTGTGTGTGTAAGACTGTCAGCAAAGCTCTGATCCATTGCTTCTAAATTCCAATTTGCTTTAAATTGTATGCCGATCATGGCCTCCTCCTGCTGGCCCCTGCACAATGCTGCTGACTCCTGGGACTTTTGATAACACTGCCACAGATTCATCCCAATAGCAGTCTTACTTATTACTCAGCAATTAACAGAAATATGGTACCTAAGACCCTAATGACTACTCAGCTTCCCTTTTTACAGTCCATAGAAAAATACAAAACAAAACATACCAACTGGGAACAAGTCACAGCTAGCTTCTCACTGTTCCTTGCTGTCAGTATCATGATATCAGCCATCACTGTCTCACTCTTCAACATCACAGAGGTGATGCCCCCCTAAGGCAAGCACTAAAACCTGTACAGGACTCCTATTTATTTGTTTCTTATGAAGGTCTCCTTAAATTTATATGATTTAAAGGTTGCCCTTTCCTTCCGCTCCCACTCAAGAATCGTATCCTATAGAGCCAAAGAAATGCGAATAGACTGCTGCCTTCCAGTCTTGAAGGGCTTCTAGCAAACTTAGTAATATGTGTCAAATGACTTATAACACTATAACATGTTAAACTTTATTTTCAAACACCTCTCAACGGTTTACAGCCCTTCAGAGGGACCACAGGGATAATTAGGGATCCTCCAGACCCCTGCACTTTGGGTAGAACTTGCATTACTTGAAAATGTAGTGTCTAATGGCTCTATTAGAGTAGTATCTAAGAATATCAAATTATATATGTAAAATACATTGATACATGTTATTGGCTATACCTAATATTGAGTTAATCTGTCCAAGCAACCTGAATTTATCATAAGGTCATAATTTCAAAACAGTGCAACTCATATCTCTTCCAGTTCCTTAGGTATGATTAGTAGCCAGTGGTGCATCTGTGCGCTTGTTAGTTCATTCTAAATCATTCCAGAGATGTACAATTAAACTGTGATCTTTTGAAGGGTGAGGCCACTATATAAAGATTAATCCACTGACATTTTTCTGGAAAAAATGTTGTGTTTCCTAACTTTGAGGCTTTGAGCATTATTCTCTTGTAAAACTCTGCTTGCAGATAGGTCATCTTCTGCTGTGAGTAAAAGGAGAAAGAATACCTTGAAAAGTAAAACAGGTTTAACTCTTTGAGGGCTGAATATTTTTTTCCAAAAAACTCAGTTTTCTGAAAAGCACACAAAGCAATGGTTTCACACATAAATCAACATAAAATGTCTGTTGCTATGTGCTGTGGATGCTGTTGGCTCAAGTTCGGCATCTCTGGAAGCAGTGGCTGCGTGGGGGCACCTCGATAGCTAGCAGGAATGCACGGTAGCCTGGCTGCCTTTGCACAGGTGGGCGGTGGCGGCAGTCACAGTGTGACTCAGTTGGTTTGATGGTTTGTACCTCTTGTCATCTAAGTGGTGGTCCTCAAAAGGCAGGCGCTGCCGTAAGCGTTGTAAAAGGCGCTATATAGCGCCTGACCCGGCACAGACCATGCAGAGGCAACGTGTACAAAACACACAGGCTTTTATTTTTCTTCAGCTGTGTGACACGTCTTCCCCGTGCCACACAGCCCAAACACAGTCCAAAGCACCAAACAAAAATACACACCACAATTCTCCTTCACCTTTTCCTCCACCACTCCTCTGCAAGCTTAGTCCTCCTCCTCCCAACCCTGGCTCTCTGAGTGGTGGTGGCTGGGCCCTTTTATAGCCCACCCGGAAGCGTTCCAGGTGATTAACCACCTGGTCCTAATTGAACTTCCGGGCGGGGCTGAAAGCTCATCCAGCCGGGCTGTGGGAAGCAGGCAGCTCCCTCTAGCGGCCACGCCGGACCCCAACCAAGCTGTGGAGGACTCCATCTCCCATGGAGCCCTGCGGGCGGTTGGGGAGTCACCGTCGGCCAGGGAGGCTGCCACCAAGCATCCCGGGGGAGGTATTGGACTGCCCATGGCGGCTCCCCCGGAACATAAGTAGCAGGGGCATCCCTGCCGGGCATGGGACCCGGCTGTCCTTCACAGCGTATCAGCCACCCAAGCGTGTTCAACACCACGATCATCTGGTGACTGATCAGCTGATACTGGTACCTCAATTTAATATTTGATGTCCATCTCCTGATCACTTGCATCAAATTCCAAGTTCAACAAGTCAGAGTCCGATTCAGCAATAATATGTAAAACGTCCATGGCATATTTTGCCAGATGTTGATGCCATTTTAGAGGTTGTTTGCTCTTCGATACTCATGCAGGGAATTGAGTTCAAATCAACAAAGCTACTTAACTTTCCTTCTAGCAAAGAGAGTCAAACTTAAATGTAAGGACGAGTTTTGTTGCAGTTTACAGCTGATTACCGTGCTCTATCCCTGAATTTCATAAAAAATCAACATCAGCCATAAAAGAGTTAAATAAAAATAAATGAATAAGACAAAAAAAAATTCTAGCTGCCAACCAAGAAAAAAATGTAATATTTTGATTTAACATTTGCAGTTTGATTTATTTATTTTGCGTTTGCATTTTTGGCCATTTACCTGGTTTTGTGACACAGGGAGTACATGCGTTTTGAGGACAGATGACTTAATCCATACCACTCAATTACTATTTAAAATCCTGCTATTAACATAAACTGTTTCTGTTTTTAGTATCATAGTTCACAACAATTTTTTTTAAATGAAACAGAGTGTCCATCCATGTAGAGGTTCTAGGAGCCACAACTGTCATACCCTGACCCCGAATTGATGGAGTGGCTCACACAAAGTTCCCATGTAGGTATTTAAAAGGAGCTCTGACATCAGCTAACACAGTCTCCAAACAAACAAGTTAGTGGGAGCAGATGCAAACATGCAGTGTTGGTCGAATGAGAGGTCTGTGCCTTTATTTAAATATAAGCAGTTGGTAAGCCGCTTCCCTGATGAGTGAAGCAGTAATAAATTGTGCAGGCCTAGAGGAGAAAATATTCTTTTCTATTTGTATTGTATTTATATAGTGCTTTGTACACTTCTTACGTGTAGCCCATCTGGATTAATAAAACTATTGATTTTAATTTTCATGGTTTTGGGATTTTACCTTTTCACATATTTGCCATTTTAGCTTTTGTTTCAGGATTAGGCACAGACACTCTACAGTGTAATACATACATTTATTATTAAAAGTACTATATTTTGCACTCTTGAAAACATAAAATGAATTTTAGCTGTGCAAAATAAAAGCCTGACTCTATTTAACGGTGACTGTGATTTGATTGCAAACTATAGTACTTTCCTCTAAGAAAGCTGTCTTGTTCTAAATTGAGAAGCTGAGGCATGCATTATTCAGGAAGGACAAGTCATTATTGCTCCTTGAGGAAAATTAACCATAAATTGAAACTTGTACACCTAAAGTCAATCATTTGTTGGAAAATGATTACTAGTGACAGATTCTTAAAGGCAAATGTGGTCTGCTTGTGCCTATCTAATATTTGTATATGCATTGTAACTTGATCTTAGGGAAATTTGATATTAAGGTAATATTTTTTTCTGATGCATACCATAAATAACATCTGTACCTTGCATCCAAATAGAAAGTTTCACATATACAAGCTGCACCTGAAGTAAGTGTACATGAAGTATAAAACAAAATATTTGCTATTAACAGGAACATTCAGACCTTAAGGTGCTAAAGCGGTCATTTATAAATTGCCTATTTATTAAACAGTTTTTAATAGGGATTAGCAATTTCAGTCAATTAAATACATTTAATAGTGAATTCCTGTTGCATTGACTGTAAGTGACTTGTGATGTACTTAGTATTACTTCATTGGACAGGTTTTCTGAGTGTTGTACTGCAGGTTTTTTGGAGTGGTGTTTAAGCACACTGAGGTGTGTGCAAGTGCTTAACGCCCACTGCTGCTGTGAAAATTAGGCACATGGATTGCCTCTCCTCATAATACCAACGTATATGTTCATCATCATTTTACAGTTTCAATGAAATAAGTTAAATTAGAAAGAAATAAGGAAAGACTAGGGATTGTCCTGGGTGCAAGGCAGGAAATAACTTCTAAATTCTTTGAAACTGCATTTGTTTAATTTAGACTCACTTAATATAACTGATTTTAATATGCAGTTTTGGTGGATTGCAAACATTTCACTTCAGCATTTATGTATTTCAACATATAGTCTTTGTAGGCACATAGTTTACTATATGTGTTTTAGTAGACAGAGCAAGTATTTCTGCATAAAGTGTGTGTTGTTCACTATAGTATGTATGCATAGTATACTGTATGTATGCCTCAATGTGCTCATATTGGGCCCTCTATTCCTAGCTGCAGCATTCGCCTATAAGTGTCTCATGCTTGGCCCAGTTCCTCTTGGAAGCTTCCTCAATCCAGTCTTCCCATGGTACAGTTAATTCCAGCAGGACCACTTGTCTTGTTGTCTCTCACATCAGGACTGTGTTAGACCTGAGTTTGGTCTCTGCAATGGTGACTGGGAATCTGAGCTGTTTCCCTAGGTCAACCGTCAGCTACCAGTCTCCTACTATGGCAAGTAAACCATCTGCTCTTGTAGCCTCTCTTCCAGGCCCTACAAAGGTGATGTACTTCCTTACTGGTTGCTGCTGTTTGCTGTGAGTGTTCTCCTATGACCCTTAACATTTGATCATGGCACCAGTGACAGCATCCTTCTCCCAAGGATTTTGGGCAACAGCTAAATATATACTACATCGCCCCTCTTTGCTGGCACAGCATGAATGCAGGATTTCTTGCCAGGCCCAAGCAAAAGAGTTTGGATAAGTTCAGAAGGACGTTACGGACTGTTTGAACCAAGGACTTTATCTATAGTGGCCTTGCAGAGTTTGAACCATGAGATATTCTGTAATATAGCCTGCTCCCTTCTGGTCCACACCCCATGTTGCTGCAGTACTACTATGCTGCTTGTGCGGGACTCCTCCAGTCCTACTTGAAGCTTCTCCAGAACTTTCCCTGAGCCTTGTAAAAGCATTGCTACCAAACCCTGGTCAATCTGACATGACTACTCCCACCAAACTTCCATGCCACAGCGGTGCTTACACCTGGTTGACTGCCACCTGTGTTCTCCACTTCCTTCCAGATCACACTTCAGTGCCTGCTAAGGCAAATATAGTGTCACTGATGTCTCATTATACAGCTCCTCTCTTTTGCACAGTTAACCATTAACTCCTTTTCCAGGCTGCTGAAAGGGAGCTGCAGTTTCTTTCTGCTCCTGTACAAGGCGATGCAGCTGAGATTTTGTGGTCATCCCAGCTATCTTCACAGGAAGTTAGTTGTCTTCCTCTCAAAGCCTTCAGAGGTGCACAGTAGAACATCATAAACCAGCAGGGGGTAAAGGGTATGTAGTAGAATGCCATGGTGATAAATCCAGGCCATGAATTTACCTGACAGCCCTGACTTGTCCACAGCAGTGAGCAATGTCCCCAAATCACTGCTGGTTGCCCAGAATGCTACATTTTCCCTCAGGGTGCAGTCAAAGGCCTTAAATAGGCACTTGAGCGGTCTCTCGGAGAGAGATGGAATTTGGACACCTCCTAAAAAGAAGCGAAACTTGTCTGTCACCTTCCCTTTCCTCAGGACAGAGGGTCCTAGGCTTGGCTGGCCTGAAGTTCATTCGAGCTCACTTGGTGAGTGTTTCAGGCTGTGGCGGATCCTTCTGCAGCCTGGTATAGATGTTATTTTTACAGTCGGGTCATCCATAAATGCCCTTATAGAGGCTTTGACCAGCACTGTCATTGCCAAAACAAACAGGATCACTGACATGGTGCAGCCTCTAACAATGACTTTCTCTAGTTGATGCCATGCAACTTTTGATGCTGTAGAATTGACTCTCAGGCTGATGCAGTTGTAATAGTCCGAAATGAGGTCTCTGATCTTGCCTGGGACATAGCATTGATCCAGTGTAGTTTCCACCTGTCTATGTGGGATTGACCTTTAGGCATTGGTGAGGTCCAGCCACTTAACTGCCAGGTGGTCTTTCCCTTCACATGCCTCCTGTATCAGATCTATGGCAACTTTGAAAAGGTGGATTTTAAGTTGTTTTTTAAATAAAGAGAGAATATCAAGAGTCTAGATATAATGAGGGAGGAAGTTCCAGGGCTAAGGGACACCATAGTTGAAAGCCTGGCCTCCCATGGAATACAAATGGAACATCAAGAAAGCCAGAAATACAAGAATACATAATATTTAATACTATTTTATATATTTATATTTACTGCGGTGGGTTGGCACCCTGCCTGGGATTGGTTCCTGCCTTGTGCCCTGTGTTGGCTGGGATTGGCTCCAGCAGACCGCCGTGACCCTGTGTTCAGATTCAGCGGGTTTGAAAATGGATGGATGGATATTTATATTTATTATGAGTGTCTAATATTTAAGAAGATTTTTTAAATAAACGGGAGCCAGATCATGGAATGCTTTGTTAATGAGGACAAGGATCTTAGAAGTTGATGCAGTACTTAACTAGAAATAATGACGTTTGCATAGAATATGTGTAATGTGATTATGAGCCTCAGTTTGACTCAGTAAGAAAGCAGCAGAACTTTGAACTAATCGCAGCTTGTTTACAACTTTACAAATTTTGTGGGGATTCAAAAGCTGAAAAAAGAAACAATGTCAGTTCAGAATTAAAACAATCACATGGTTTGGTGAAACTAAACACTTTATTAATAACTAGCAAAATACCTGCGCTTCGCAGCGGAGAAGTAGTGTGTTAAAGAAGTAATGAAAAAGAAAAGGAAACATTTTAATAATAACGTAACATGACTGTCAATGTAATTGTTTTGTCACTGTTAATGAGTGTTTTATATATATATATATATACACACACACACACACCTATCTACATTATATATACACACACATACATACATACATACATACATAAACACACACACACATATATATAATTTGTGTGTGTGTGTATATATATATATATATATATATATATATATATGTGTGTATGTATGTGTATATATATATGTGTATATATATGTATATATGTACTGTATATGTGTATATATATATATGTATATGTATATATATATGTACCAGTTTTTTTGTAATCTAGTTTGATTGGACAATTGTCAATGCACTATGTCATGTTGATATCAATGGTTCACGGTTCACACCCACCTTTAAAATTATGTAACTACAGATGAGCAAGCGTGACTTTAGTAATGGAAACTTCAAGCGAAATTTCAGATATCAAAGAAAATCCTGTTATTTCTTTAATGAAACACCCCTTCATAAATCTTTCACTTCAAGAAAAAATAAGATAAAGGAGCTTGGACCAGACTGAGTTGACTTCAGCAGCAGGCAAGTGATCGAAGATGAGAGTACACACAGACTTTTTCTAGTTCTTGTTATTACAAATGGAGTCACTAACTTGGTGTGGTGTAAGTAATGCCATTTCTTTCTTTCCCTGGTTTCAAACAGTTAGTACCAAAGCGCAGTGGACAACCACGACTGGTACGAAATCTAAAACATCTTTCTTAAAAATGAAAGGGGTATAAAAGTTGACACAGTTATCTAGACAATACCATGAGGCTTGATTTTTTTGGCAAGCTTAGTATCCTGCTGAACAGGATTGGCATTAGAAAGCACAATGAAGAGCTGACCAAAAATTGACACCTGCTGTTCAGAATAATAGACTGTGTGGAATTTTGTGGAGCATTTGAATTGACTTTGCATGGCCATAATGAGAGGACAAGCTCTGATAAGCCTGAAATAATCACAACTGCAAACAATGCATTCAAAAAGTTGAGAATGCTGTGGTGCCTAAACCTGTAATGTAATAACAGCTGCCTCAAAAACAAAGGGCCTGCTTTTACTAGGCATTCTACAGCTACTGCAACTATAAGCATTCAAAATACCCAAAATGTTTAATCACAGAAGCAATTCAATGCTGTGCTAAATAATGTCATTTATTTCATAAAATAGAAATTAAACATAAATAAATACAAACAAGCAAAAATATTTGCATACAACCTGACAATACACTTGGGATGTTGTGGTTCAGACTCTGTCTTTTCTTTTTATATATTGTGTGTTTTATTCCCTTAGTATGCTTTAGTAGTAGGCCTACTGTTTGTTAAGTTCGTGCAGGTTAAGAAGGTTGAACTAAGCGAGAGTTCAAGAAATAGAAAACCATTCACTTGACAGTGTTATTCACTATAAGGCTATTATTGTTGTCTATAGTTTGGGTGCCATCATGCAAGTTCATTTTTTTACTGTTTGTTTGTTTATTTTTTGCATCATCGTGAGGCCATGCTTTTAGTTTTCTTATTATAGCAGCCAAGATGAACAGAATTTTATTTTTAATGGCTAGGTCTTTGAATTTGTTTGCGTGCATCTTCCAACATTATATGCATTACTGAGCAGGGTTTGATTAGAGGATCCCACTTCTTTGGCTGCTGATAGTAAAGTTCCATAAACTGTCTTATTTGGGTGGAATTTTATATTCCCACCCACCAACAAATTTCTGGCTGTGCTAATAATAATAAAAGTAATAATAGTAATAATTATTTACATTTATATAGCACTTTTCTCACAACTCAGAGTGCTGTTACACACAGTCTGTGTGTTTTTTCTTTTCTTTTCTCCTGAGCTTCAGTTTGTCCCTCCAAAATCTGCGCCCCCACCAAACTTTTTTTCCACCAGATCCCACTTGTTAATATGAAGGACTCATAAGTCTTACACTAAATATTCAATATCAAGAGAAATGTGCCTCAATTAAGAAACCTCTCACCGCTCCAATGTGAGGTTTTGTTAGTAGATCACAATGCAGAGATGAGTAAAAACTTTACTGATGCTTCTTAAGTGTAAAGACCCAAAGAAGTGTTTGTTAAGGTCTTGTTACAATAAAGTAAATGAGTAATAGATGCATTTTTGCAGTACCTAAACTAAAGTTTTACCCCTGATCCTTTTAATTTGTTTTTTCCTGATATTCTTAATGTTGGAAATTTCCCTTCCTAGAGTAACGACAGCCATGTCCACAGTACTACATTTTCATTTACAAACCACATTTTTAGACCAAAACAATCTCCTTCCATACTCGCCTTTTCACATTGATTATGAAAGTAGTTTCGAACACACTTAAATAATCACATAACACATATAACACATTAAAAATGACTGAAAATTCATATGATTTAGACATTCGCCTACACTGGGCATTGGTGGAAAAATCCTTGAAGGTGTGGTAGCTCCACCAGTTATGAGATTTATCGCAAATCTGTAGCAGCTGCAACATCACTTGCCTTTTGTGCACGTATGCAAAATTCAAACGCATATGTACAAAAAGCATTTTGTTACATATGTTAAACCCGGTAGCCAATTACAATGATGGCCATCTACCTATTTTAAGAGTAACGGGAGCAGAATGCTATTGTGGAAACTGTGTGCAAACCAAAATACATCTCTGGATTGGGTACGTGACAGCCACTGAACACATTTACACAGACATGCACGTCCATAAGTATTAGTCACCTTTTGACCTAACAAGCATGTCTTAGAGATGTGGACAATGGCATAGTTTCTGTCACCCAGAGAAGTCTTTGAGTTTGCCAAACTCCTCCCCACTGTCCACTCACATTGTAAAACATAATACATGTAAAACAAAAAATGAAAATGACTTTGTAGATTTGAACTACATTTTAAATTATTAATTACAATATAGTTAATTACGTAATTCCCCTTCATTCTTTTTTAATACTTCTTACCCTGCCTTT
This sequence comes from Polypterus senegalus, assembly GCF_016835505.1. Taxonomy (NCBI): domain Eukaryota; kingdom Metazoa; phylum Chordata; class Cladistia; order Polypteriformes; family Polypteridae; genus Polypterus; species Polypterus senegalus. The sequence goes on along the minus strand of NC_053155.1, from coordinate 111,521,388 downwards.
CTCTTCTTCCTAAAGGCAGCACCTCTCTCTTTTGTTTGCTTCATCTTGAAATTGAGAGAATAATAAAATATTAATAATGAGATTGATGGTTTCGACTGGAATAAGCCAACAGAGAGAGTCTTCGGCCAGAGTAAGTCAGCAAACTTGCCAAGTTTGGCATTCGTAAAATATAGTTTTGTAACATTTGTATTTGTAAACATTAAAATGGTGTAATTTTGACACAGATAACACAGATTAGCTTGCCAAAGCTGTATCAAACAAAATTGTCACAAAAGTCTAGTACTAAAGTTTATTTAAAAGTGCTGCCCCTAAAAAAGTGCCCCCAGCTATGCCAATGGATGAGGAAGAAATCCAGAGTACCTGTAAAAAAAACCTACACAGATATGGAGACAGAGTGTCCACAACAAGTTCTGCACAGAGTGAGTTTTAAACCCAGGTGTTCAATTGTAAAACTGCTTTACTAAGCATCACTATGTCATAACATAATTAGATTCATTTAATTGTAAACAGAGTTGAATTCATATTAAATTGCCTGGTATTTGAATGACAAAGGCTGCAATATCCGGAATTATCCTAGTCTTTCACCTTTGTAAAAAGACATTGTCAGCAGTGAGAGACAGCATGCATAAAAAGTTATTATAGCATTCCAAATGGCCCATCTAAATATAAAGAACAGTAAAATCCTGTGTAGAACTCAATAAAACATTTGGACTATTAGAAACTATCAAAAGAGAGTCTAACATAAATTTTTTCACAACTATGTATCAGTGAAAAAATGTTAAATACTGCCATTTCAAGAAGAATGTATGTATCCATTATTATTAATCCCACTTAATTGAGTTTAGGGTTGTGCAAGGCCGAGCCCTATACCCGTACCAATGAACATAAGATGGGAACTTACTTTGGATGGCCCACAATATCTCAGGGAAAATTCACACCCACATGGACCCTAAATCGTATTGGGCCAGTTTAGATACTGGAATTAGCACGATGGGTCTGTGTTGGACTTGTCCCCGTCTAGGTCTTGGTTCAATAATGTGCAGGATACGGCTGGAATATGCTCCAGATCTCACAATCCTAGAATGGATTTAGCAGGTGTGGGAACGTTATGTTATATTAGTTAAACTAGCATACTAGTTTTTGAGTTGTGAGATAAAAGCCAGAGAACCCCGCTTCTTAGAGAGTAATCATATAAGTGAAAAACATTTTAAAGTTTTGCTGATTAAGGCCTTGTTCACACGGGCGTTAAGTTTTTGGATAAACGAACTTACTCTGAACGTCCTAGACGTTTATGTTGCATTTTGTGGTGGCGATCGATTGACTTCTACACCGGCGTTCGTTTGTCTCTGTCTAACGCCAGCCTGCAGCCCAAATTGTAGTTTGTGTGTTAACCTGTCGAGGCAGTGTCGGGAACTGGATATGAAAGCCCTTGTCGTTTTATTTGAGGTGTCTCCTTTCAATATGGACCATTTTGCTATGTTAGATATTAATCTTCTTGTTTTAAAAATACTCGTAATACGGCGACGTAGGGAGAGAAAAACTCGCCGCCGCTACTGGGTTCATCCTCTGACTGCGAAGAAATGCGAAAATTTCCGCGCAAGTTTTTAAATTAATGTCGGATGTCGGTTTCCACTTTTGATTGTCTGCTGCAGCTGGTGCAATGCCACATTGCACGCCGATCAACCAATATGCGACTTGGTGTTAGCCCCGAAGAGAGACTACTTGTCACTTTGAGGTAAGGAAACAGTAGTCGAGTGTGCGCTTACACCGGTGTTATGCACTGAAATGCCCCCGCCATGGATTGACCCCCTACATAATCGTTATCAAATATTATATTAGAACATAAATTAATAGGTTCATGGTTTACAAATTACATGAGACAATAAAATAAAATAAGCAATATGGAAATATATATGTTGCATATGAAAACATAAAAATATTAATATCATGGGATATATCCGGTCCTCCGAAGCGTAAAATAAACGCAGAGAAAGCGAACTAGAAGCGGTTTCCTTGCGTTTGTTGGGTTTTAAACGCCAAGAAAAAGCTGCATGCAACGTTTTTTTGATGCCGTTTAAACGCGCTGCCGGACAAACGCACGTCACCAAAGCCCGTGTGAACACTCATTGACTCCTACGTGTAGAAAACACTCGGCGCTGATCCGCGCTCACCGGACGCCTTCTGACGCAAAAAATGCTCGATTTTAACGCCCGTGTGAACAAGGCCTTAAGGTTTTTTTAGTAAATAATAAAAAAAAAATGGTTAGCACCTAGGCCTCAGACCTTATTCTCAAATCAAAAGGACTTTACAAAGAAAACAAGATTGCTTATCAAATTGCTGAACAGATAAGACAGATTAATGTATACTTTATTTGTCCCTGAAGGGGAAATTAAAATTTTATAGAAGCTCAAAAATAAACAAATAAATAAATATATATGATAAAAAATAAGCAACAATCCCCACCGCCCTCAAACACACATAAAATCTTATGGCTTGGATAACAAATAACTGCAACTGTCAATGCAGACTTGTATGTGGCAGTAAGATGAAGTCAGATGTGCTTGGATTGTGCCACAGATTAATATTTGAAGTCATTAATATTTGGATAGGGTAGTGTCCACGAAAGGAACATGCTTAATAGGCCTTGATTCTTCCTTTGAAGTCACCAGCATTAAGATTGATTCATCAAAAAAATATAGCTACAGAATGAATCATTTCTGTTGCTGAGTAAGCCAGTTATGATGTAACATACTTTTCCTGGCAGTGACATGAACAAATTGAGTCTGCAATTGATGAGAAATAACAGTTTAAACAACTTATATGAAATCAGTCAAACATTTCTCACTATATGAAGCCAGCCCAGGTCTGAATCCTTTCCATCTTACTTTAGTCTTTGCTCCAAATCTTCACCTTTTCCATCACCAACCGAGCTTGTAACTCTTATCTTTGCTACATATATTCACCTTTTTGCTCTTTTCATTCACAGATGTGCAGAATTTCCGACAGGGTGTAACAAGGAGTCTTTATATTCGGTGCTGATCACATTGGTGTTATAGACGTAGGAAGCCATCAGATACTTTACACTTACTGTGTGACATTTCTTAATTTTGCTACATGTCTGAGAAGAGGTTGAGGCAGGCTGGTGCACGGGTCTGCGTTGACAGCAGCATCTCCTCATTTTAATTTAAATAATTCATTCAAAAATGTATGGTAACAAGCCAGAGGCCAAATATTAAAAATATTAATTAATAACATTAATTTATTACATTAAAGCCATTAATAATTCTAAGTAAATTTTAAAAAGAGAAAGAGAGCTCCTGTAAAGGCTACCACATGCAAGTGAGAGATTGATTCGACAAATCAAATTTGCACAACTGAAATAAGTGTTATAACAAAGCAACCTCTGGCAGTTCCTGGTAAAATGGGTTCTAGAATCCTTCCTCACTGGACACCTCCTCTGATGATATGCATGATCAGAATTTATAAGTGAATCTGCACTGGAAGTTGCACCTTTTTTAAACTGACACGGAAGCAACAGTGAAGTTGCAGTCAAGCAGCAAGCAAACAAAGTAGAGAGAAAGCTTGAGACTGAGTTGCTGGAGTGTGCAGTATGGGAACACCAACAAAAGAAGTGTTAGAGCTTTCTTGGGTTAAGGACACAATATGGTGAGAACAATAAGCATTGTGTATTATCATAGGTAACAGTCATTGAAATCTATCAGCTTTTGCTGCTTTGACCACTTTCTACTGTACATAGACGATTCAAGTATGGAGATCGTCAAAGCATCAAATTCTTTTGTCTTTACTTGGTGGAGAACCTCACCTGATCCCTCAACACCATCTCCATAGGCAAGAAAGCCCAGCAGTGTCTTTACTTCTTGCAAAGGTGGAGGAAACCCTATCTCCTACCACCCATGCTGACTACCTTCTATAGAAGCCCTATTGAGAGTATCCTGAGCAGCTGCATCACTTTGTGGTTTGGGAATTGCACTGTCATGGACGTACAAGCCCCTGCGGCAGATAGTCAGGACAACTGAGGATATCATAGGAATGCCTCTTCCCTCCATCACGGACATGTACACCACACACTGCATTCGAAAAGCCACCAGCATTGTGGAGGGCCCAACTTACCCCTCACATAAACTATTCATCCTCACGAAGAATTCTGACCTTCACTATCAGAATGTGTAATAGCTTCTTCCCTCAAGCCATAAGACTTCTAAACACTTGGGGACTAGACTGATAGAATGCACAAACTTTCCCACTCAACTAAATCATGTCTTTATATTTATTATTATATTTATTACTACTATACTGTTACATTCTTCCAGCTTCCAGTGTCATGTTTACATCAGTTCTTTCTATTAAGATATTGTGATATTTTGGATTAACCTGCTACTTTTTTTGTGCCTTTAGATATCATAAATGTGTACTGGTCGCTGCTGCACAGTCTTCATTTGTACCACTGTTTTTCTTTGTGCTGTAATCCTGTGTTCTGTGTTGGTCCTGGAGGAACGTTGTTTTATTTCAATATGAACTGTGCTAACTGTTCATAGTTGAAATGACAATAAAAGCTACTTGACTTGACTTAAAAGCTCTGATGATCTTGTTTGCAGAGCTACTTTTTCTTTTTACAGGTGTATTGATAGGCTAGTAGGGGGCAAAGCTGTATTGCGTTCAATTTTTTTTTTTTTTAAGAAAATTATGTATGTTTTTAAAACATTTTTAAAACTAAAGAGCTTTGTTTCTACTGGAGTGGTGACACAGATAGAGCTTTATGACTAAGTGTCTAGGAGTTCATGAGCGCTTTCAGTGATTCATTCTTTTATAGAGTAATTTGAATCATATTCTTTCATATCTCAGTAACCTAATATGAACACTGTCAAAATGTGTGCATTCTTGTCAGGCTCATTTAAGTGCATTTTGGTGGTGGCAGGGGTGCTCATCCACTTCATGGTATGTATTATTACTCAGCAGATTAAAGTGATTTAGGATCTCAAGTTTTGACAAATGTTTGTGTATGAGTCTTTCAACAATATACAGCAACGGGCAGATCCAAACACAAGTGACAAGCTCCTTTACAACTCATTTTGTGACTCTGTGTTATTTTTTCTAGTATGGAGTGAGTGACAAAGACGTGAGATTGTGCACAGTGAGATGGTGAGAACAGGAAAAGAGAAAAGCATTCTGTTAGCAAACTGGAGATCCTAATGCTACACATATGAAGTTCCATCTCCCAACATTTAGACATCCACCAGTTAAATAAGCATAAAACATGTAATACCATGTCTAACAGCAGACAAACTAGAGTCACAGTGTGGCCTGTGTAACCTTCCAGTACTCCGTAAAATACAGCAAAAATAAGCTTCAAGTTAAATTTGCCAGTTTTGATCGACTTTAATTTGACGTTAAGTTCATAATTACATTCAAAAATGTACTTGCTTCTGATTCTTTAATTGGTGCCTCGGTTTGCGAGCAAAATTCATTCCAGAAACATGCTTGTAATCCTAAGCACTCGTATATCAAAGCAAATTTTCCCATAAGAAATAATGGAAACTCAGATGATTCGGTCTACAACCCAAAAATATTCATATAAAAATGATTAACACAAAATATAAAGTAAAAATATGTAAAACAAATTACCTGCACTTTACCTTTGAAAAGAATCGTGGGTGGTGTGAGGGAGACGAGGGAGAAGAGAGGAGGAGGAGGAGACTTATTGTGTAGGACGACTTTAACTCTAACTAACGGAATCACTGCTGTCTTTTGGCTCACTGGAATCTTTTTCTTTTTTTGCGACTTTAACAAGAAACCTATCCAATGACTGTTGCTTTTGCCTGAAGAGTCACTACACTTGGACACAAAATTTAAAAAAATGCTGTACTCACTGTAAAGATTCTAAACTCTTTCGGGATTCCCCCCCATTGGGACGACACACAGAAGAGTGTCCCGAAGCAACCACAGGCTCTCAGCGCTGTAGCAGTATGCCATAAAAGCGTATCCGAAAAGATGCAAGGAACATTATAAATCCAAGGGCATAGTATTACTTAGCCACAAACCTGGTCACGACTCTGCCGGATTGCTGTGTCTGTGTATAGGAGAGAGGTAACCATGTTGTTCATGTTTCACGCTGAATAAAGCTGATTTTGCTAAAGTACTGAGACTCAGCCTCATGTTTTGGGGTGCATGACAGGGACTCGCACATTACAGCACACACACGTGGTCACAATGCTATAGTAAACATTATACGCTCGTACAGATGTTGACAATATGAGTTAGACATGCCAACTGAGACCAAGCATGGGAGACGATTACCCACAATCCCGTGGCGAGAGAGAGAAGAACCATTGGCTCAATTGTGATGCTCGGCTGACAAAGACCTAGCTCGTTTATCACGTTAAAATTTATTAAAAAATTTTGCTCATCTTGTAAAACGCTCGCAAACTAAGTTACTCGCAATCCAAGGTTTTACTGTACAAAACTTTTTCCAGTTCTCTTGGATTTTACCATCAGTTTCTGTGAGACTTGAACATAGCACAGCATCCTCAACCTGACTTAATCTAATTCAGTGGGCTGGAGCCTATTCCAACAGTACTGGACATAAGGCAGGAAATGGTCTTTAACAGGGCACTAAGCCCTTTACATGCCCACTTACACACACACATAGCATTCATTGTGGAGATTATATTCAACCTAAACAATATGTCTTTGGTGACATGAGGTCAAGACTGGAGAACCAACAGTGGCAGTGCTACCCACTGCACCATTGTGCCAACCTAGACACTGGAAGAAGGTGCAAACTGAAATTCACATGAGCTGGAATTCAAACCCTGTATACGAGAGATGTGAAGTGGCAGTGGTAGTCACTGCTCCACCATGCTGTTTCCAAGTATATTCTCGGGATGGTTTACTAATAAAAATCATGCTACTATATAATAAATAAGAAGTTATGAATATTTTTGGCTTACTTTTTTCCTAGCTTTCCAGGAAGATCCTCCATGTGAATATGTTCTTTTTTCCCATTTCAAAGATACCATTCCTCTTTCTTGAAGGAGGGAGGCACAGACATCTCTCGTAAGATGAGACACTTGAGCTAGTTGATTTAAACTGAAACTGTCTAAAAATCCAGCAATGTGCTGTAGAATCTCAAATGGCAGGCAGCTTAAAGAGTCAAGATTTTTTGCCCTCTTTCTTAAAGCAGGCTTTGTTTTGATACCTTCAAAGAGTTTTTTGGAGACAACTGGCTTTAAGCAGAAGGTGTTTAGATCTTCATTATAAACAATTCTTGCCTTCTGTCTAGCAGGACAAAACCGCCTTTGAACATAAGTGCACCCTAGATAGGAAAGAGGGCACCTTTCTTCAAACCAGCCATTGAGAGAAGACTTAATATCTGCATGTATATTCTTAAAATGTGAAGAGAATTCATCACGCCTAAAGAAATGATTACAGGTAAAGGTGAACATAGAGCTGACTTTGTTGTGTCTTCTGGTTACACATTCTGATTGAAGCTGAAGCTCAAGAAATGGATTATTTTCTGTAACAAGATCGGCCAGTGTAGTGTTAGCTAAGAATGGCTCACAGTCAAATAAGTAAGTCTGAGTTCCAAAGTCTATAGTTAATCCATCAGTAGCAACTAGTTCAGAAATTACATGTCCTTTTAGTTCTCTTTCCAAAGAGCAAAGTAAAGTTGTTTTAACTATATCTTGTTTTGGGATATCATTTTCTGTGACTCCCAAATCAGATGTGTCTACTGCTTTATTCACTTTCTTTCTTTTATCATAAGGGTCTCCAACACATCCTCTTTTGGCACAGTAGCTGGTAGGAACTTTGAAGGTGCGCACAACCTTAACTTCCTGAGCTTCTAGTTTGCCATACACAAAGTCTTTTTCTCTCGGTGTGCAAGCAGCAATCTGGCCAAACCGAATTAGCATACTGCCATGGTGAACAAGATACATGTTGTATTCTTTTACATTCATCTCTTTGCCAAGCCGCTCCATAACTCCATCTTGCCAAGGAGCCAGTCCCACCTTTTCAGGGCTGTCATCACCAATCAATTCAGTTTCTACTTTTTCTTGAACATCTTCACTTTTTCTCTGACTATTGTCAGTAGGTGGGGTTTCCTTTACTGGAGAACCCTTAGACTTCTCTTCTGCAACCTTTATGGTGTGGCTGCAGCTAGAGAGCTCCTTGCTAAAAATAGTTTCCCATCCCTTGTATTTGTCCAGCTCTGCTACAGTTTTGTCTTTTGCCAATGCTTCTAACTCTGCCTGAGTAAGTACAGGATACTCCTCCCCTGTAGATATGTTCTCCTGAGCTTCTGCATATGCATTTTCTTCGATGTTTGATGTGAGTGCAGGACACTGCATGCCACCTACTGCCCCTTCATCTTCAGACTCTGTGATTTTTAATTCTTCAGTTGGTTTCATTAACTCAGGGAAAATAGACTTCATTTTTAAGGCATTAAATAACAATTTTTGATCTTGCAAAGCCAATGCCATATCTAAATTTTCCTGATTAACTGGTTCTTTCATGACATTCAAATAGAGAGTATTTTCTGTTTCTGAAACAGGCCAGCGGTTCCATTCCATTGAGCAACACACAACACTTGCTGGACAGACTTCCAGATGCTTGCCAAGTCTGAAACGTAACATTGTAAATGGGCAGCCAAATCCAGCATTGAGACATGGCACCTTTTCATAAGGACATAGCAGTTTGTGTTCTTCCTCCTTGCACATGTGGAAGGACGCCCCACAATTTAAGGAACAATTAACCACTAAGCAAGAGTTATTGATATCGATTGGGGCCCTGCAATGACAGTTGAAACATTTTTCACAATGTTTATGTTGGAAAGCAGTGGTTTGTTTATATCTTCCCTGCAGAAGAAGAAGTGTAGTGTATTGTTATTTAACAAAAAGATATGCACACATCAGTATTTTTAAAACCTATATAAAACACTTATTATGCCCTTTATGTAATTGAAAAAATATTTAAAAAAGCTTATTTAGTTTTGTCATGTAATTTTGATTTACTAAATCATAGTTGAAATGCGAAAGGAAAACTTACCATTTCTAGCGTGGATGCATATTCAGCTGCAAATTAAAATCAAGAAAATATATTTAATAATATGCATTCCTTCTTAAATAAGATCATATAAAATGGTTTTAAGTTGCATTATCTCATTTTTCTTGTTATCACTAGTACACTATATTGTGCAAGTCATTGACTTTCTAGAACTGTCAATGATGGAGGAAGCAAAATCTTTTTACCTCTTGGAGAACAATCAAATGTATTGAGTTACACTCAAGGAGTAAATGTCAGATTTGCTTTACAAATGTAGATGATGGGCAGTTAGTTTGAGAAATCTCTGTCTAGGTTGCACACATATGACTTATGCTTTGTAACAATATCTAGGATATAAATAATGAATAACTAAACAATAGCATTTCTTATCTTGGAACAACAGGCACCTAATAAAAGGGAGTAGCTTAAAGCAAAACAATTTTTGTGTAAAAGATACATTTAGATATGATTTAGAGAGTCATCTCAGGCCTGCACATGTGTGCAGTTTATCTAAAAGCATTTAAGAGAATGATAGAATATTACAGATAAATGAGGATTTACTTTGTGTGGTGCTTACATATTAGCAGTATGAAACAGCATAATAATAACCGCAAAGATACACCAAAACCTGGGCAACTTATGTAAGTTACAGACAATTATATGAGGATCATTAACAATTTTATACCAGTGTTTCCTTTATGCCACACTTTTAAAAACTTAAAGGAAAAATACAAATATAATTTATTTTAAAGTACATGGCAAGTAGATTACCATTGAAACTCTGCACATGCTAAGCAGGAAAAGACACTGTTTTCCTGAACAATATGTGTTTTGGACAAAGATGGAAAAACACCGTTACATTTCAGCACACTCTGAAAATTATTATACAAGATTTTAATCATATTGATCAACAAAAGTTTAAAACCAAAGCCATCAGTTATGTTCCAGAAGTACTTGTGTTTCACTCAATCAAAACCTTGTTCCAGTTTGAGTAATGTAAGTACTGTATGCAGACCCAGAAGTTTACAAGTGTTGAAGATGTCCCTTATGAGAAAAATGCCACCATGAATTTTCCAGCTGGATGCACAATAACTCTGATCAGGTTGAACGATGTATTTCATCACCCTACTTAGTCTGAATCCTACTACATTAGACAGTTTTTTATAGTCTGAGCAGAGCAAAGCTACAGGTCACCAGTTCTTGATGTCAGAAAGGTCACCCTTTTTCAGCAGAAGAGCCACCACTGCTGTTCTGCAACTTAATGGCAGCAGTCCATGACACAGGCTGTCCTGCACAGAAATCAAAAACCAGTAAATCAGGTGCCAGCGTGGTCCAGAAAATGTGATAAAACTCAACTGGAAGTCCATCAGAGCCAGGAGATTTCCATGTGTTTAAGCTTTCCATTTAAGCAGTAGGTTCGTCTAATATTATGTTCTTTTCCAAAGAAATTTGAATTTTCTCAGGAACATGTGGCAGGTCATCAAAAAAACAATCAGATATTTCAGACTGGATGTCCACTTAATTTGATTTCAGTTCAGTTTAATAGACCACAGCTCTTGATTGAATCTGATCGGACTCTGACAACTCTTGGCTCCCTGAAGATTTCAGGCAGTGTATCATCTCACTCTGGCCTAGTTTCCTCCCAAAGTCAAAGAAATATTTTGTTGGTGCTTCAGATTCTGATTCAGTTTGAAACTGTGAACACACTACTACACACTCTGGATTTTATAAACCACCAATTATGAGAGTGTAGTCTTTCTTTTTTTTAAGTTTCCAAAACTTCCAGAAGAGAAAGCCATTGTCAACTGAAGGTCAACTGGTTCTTCCTCTGGGTCATTGTCATTGACTTGACTTTACTCTGAATGACATTCAGAGAGTGCTGCTGACAGAACTGTGAATTTGAACTTTGCTTATGTCCGACTTAGAGAAGAGAAAAGAGGAGCATGTTTTCTCCATCGTGTCCAAAAGAAATCTACTGTTTTTAAAATTCAAATCTGTTAAACTGCCAGTGTGTGCTTTTATGATGCAGTTTTGGAAAAACAATTTGACAGACAACCAAACTACGTAAAACAGTGGGGATTAAAATTTGGAATTTAAAAGGCTAAAATGATATTTAAAAGCATTAAAACAAAGAGAAAATAATTTGCCCCTCAGTTGCGCCCATATACAGTATACTCTCACTTCTCCATTCATCACCCTACACACATCTTGCAGGTCAAAATGTTTGCATATCTTCCATAGTGCGCTTGCAGTTGTGGTGCTCAGCATGATTCCCGTCAAAGCCATCATTTAATGAACAGTTATAATCCCCTTCTAAAATCACATATTCATCCGAAGTCAAAGAGAAAAGTGTGGAAGTAGAAAAATCTACCCTTTCCTTTCCATAGTGTGTAAATCTATACTAATAAAAGGCAAAGCCCTCACTCACTCACTCACTCACTCACTCACTCATCACTAATTCTCCAACTTCCCGTGTGGGTGGAAGGCTGAAATTTGGCAGGTTCATTCCTTACAGCTTCCTTACAAAAGTTGGGCAGGTTTTATATCGAAATTCTATGCGTAATGGTCATAACTGGAAGCAGTTTTTCTCCATTTACTGTAATGGAGATGAGCTTCAACGCCGTGGGGGCGGAGTTTCGTGTGACATCATCACGCCTCCCACGTAATCACGCAGTACATAGAAAACCAGGAAGACCTCAAAAAAGCGCTCAAGAAAACATGCATTATATAATTGAGAAGGCAGCGAAACAATAAGAAGCGAGCGAGTGACATATACAACCATATTCATGAGTTCTGCTACTTCGGAAACAAAGCACGATGTAAACCTACACTTTAAATTAAGTTCATAGACAGGCTGCCGCTGGCGTTTGTAATTTAGTGCCTGCCCATATAAGGCCGTCCGTCAGCGGCAATCCAATAGCAAACTGCCACGGGTAAATATTCACGGGTGAAGGACTGTGCTTATGGAGAGGAAGATGAGATGGTCAGGGTGGTGTTTGACACAAACTCAGCGAAACTGCGAGAGAAAGTTTTAAGTGCCAGGACTAAGGTAACATTAAATAAAGCTATGGACATAGCATGAGATGGCACCAGCACAGCTGGGAACCTTCGATGCATGTACACCGAGGCTCACGTGAACTGGCGCAGTGCACAGATAAAAGCAACAGTTCCAAAGAGCTGAACAAAACCGAATTACACAATTGAAAAGGCAGCAAAAATATGAAGCGTCTGATAAGCATATTCATAAATGCAGCTACTGTGGAAACAAAGCACACGGTGGAAAAAGTCAATGTCCGCTAAAGGAAGACAGTGTAAAAAACCGTGCATGCAGTGTGTCAGGTCTCAGATAAAGAAGAAGACGAGCTGTTTATTGATGCAGTAAGAAACGAATCGATGAATGAAACCTGTCATCTTTACAACGATTGACAAACACGGAATGTAACTTGAACACAACACATCCTACAAATACGAACCTGATTGAAAGAAATAATGATAATCAAATCCTTGATGACAGCAACACTCAGTAACACTCACAAAACAAATACTGTATATTGACAGTCATGTTACGTTATTTTTAAAATGTTCCCTTTTCTTTTCTACCTTTTTAACACACTACTTCTCGCTGCGATACGCGGGTATATATATATGTATATATATATCCCGATCTACATACTCGAATAATGGATACTTTATTCGCCATCAATGATTGTTTTGGTAAAGCCATACTCAGTGTATTCATTAGATGAAGGTAAAAAGTAAGAGCGAGGGAGGATGACTCATTGAGGCATGCAGGCTGTAGTCTTGCGTCAACTCTATCTGAATTGCGCGATCACATTTGAAAAATATATCTATTCTATTTAGTCCATATGTGTCAAACTCAAGGGCCGCGGGCCACATCCGGCCCGGCAGATCATTTTATATACTGTATTATTGTTATTAATGGCCCGGGTATATGAAGCGCTGGTAACACAATAAACTACAGATCCCATAATGCAGCGCTTCAGCTGCCTTGCCGAACACTTACCGCGTTAATCAAGTCTACCTTATGATGCTGCAAGTTATTGCGAAGCTAGAGTTATGCGCACTGAGTTTGCACGGCGCTTTGGTGACTTTGAAGAACAAAAAAAGTCCGTCTACATGCGGCTCGAACCTTGTGCATGTTTGGTAGCACATATCTGTGTGAGAAGCTCTTCTCAGTGATAAAGACTAACAAAACAGCACACAGGAGTCGCCTCACTGATGAGCACCTGCAATCCATCCTGAGAATCTCCACAACACAGAACCTCACACCAAACAGAAACGAACTTGTGGCCAAAAAGATGCCAGGCGTCCAGCTCTAAAATGACATATGAGCAAAGACAACTGAATGATTTGATTTGTTATTGCACGTAAGAGCGGAGTCAACCGTTTTAACAAACAGCGTATTGCACTGAGTGTGTGTGTATATATGTAGATATGTATGTATATGTATATATATGTTTATATATGTGTGTGTGTATGTATGTATATATATATATATATTTGTGTGTATATATGTGTGTGTATGTATGTATGTGTGTGTATATATGTGTGTGTATATATGTAGATATATATATGTATGTATATATGTGTATATGTATAGATATGTATATATATATATGTTTATGTGTGTGTGTAAATATATATATATATATATATATGACAACAACACTCATCACTCACAACAGTGACAAAACAATTACATTGACAATCAGGTTACGTTATTTTCAAAATGTTTCCTTTTCTTTTCATTGCTTCTTTAACACACTACTTCTCCGCTGCGAAGCGCGGGTATTTTGCTAGTGTTAATATAAAACAAAGTGCTTTTCTCTGTCACAACTCTCAAAAGCAGCAGATGGCTATTGATGACCTCAGTGATGCAGACTGAGTTGATGTTCACATGATCAGTTAGGAGAATCACCACTCCTCTACTATGACTTTTTCCATGGCTAAATAATATACTACCTCCCCATATCTGTGCCCATTATGCCTCAAGAGATGCATCGCTATACATGTCCTAGAGGAAGGCTGCCATCAGATGTTTTCATTTCGCCCCATATGTTGGTTTCAGAAGGCCTGTGCATCACTCTGATTAGACTTGACTTTTCCTTATATCTTCTTTCACTTGCTCAACATCCTGTCTTTCTACAGCTACATAACCAGTAAGCCATCCTTTTTCATTTTGGATTGGCTTGAAAGGACCCATTTCCTCAATCCTCCCTTCATGTTCATGCTGCCCTGCTGAAGGTGTCACCTCAACTTCAGGCACCATTTCTTGTTCAGCAACTTTGACTGAACAAGGGGACCAGCAGGGTCATTTGAAATATTAGGATTTGTGTCCCCACATATAAACATTTCATAGGTTCAGTGCTAACAAAAATTACATACTTAAAGCAAGGAATCCTAAAACTGAGGGAAACATTTAGCTTTCTACTCTCATTATTTTAAAATCATATCTGTGTTCTGGTGTTTTGCAGCCCAGTGGAATCCATGTTATTTTTGACATCACTTTTCCTTATCAAACGAGCTCCCATTTTAAGATTTTTTTTTCATGAAAAGACTGAGGCATTTAAAAGAATAGCTTTTTTGGCTAGAGTGGAAAAGGGCAGGACCAAAATAGGAGCATCTCTAATAACAAGTCCAACAACAACATTATTGACTAAATCAGTTGAGTCTAATAAATGCATTGTACTGGTCATCCTTGAATATGTGCAAATGTGCTTACATCTTTACTACCATTTCCACCACCAAAACTTACACCTTTAGTGAAAAAGAAACTTCATACACAATATTTTATTCCAACACCTCTACTTTGAGTGCTGCCTTCGTGAATCATTGCATTGGTTTAGAAATGTGACACTCAACAAGCAGTGTAATTGTTCCCACCCTTTTATAAGCAAAATTAACTCATGGATTTCTATATGTGTTATACATCTGGTTCTACAAAACTAACTCAGAGTGACATCTTTTTTATAATCAATGCAGTTCTCTAAATAAGAGAGCTCTGTAACAGACGTTAAGCCATCTGTAAGCTTACAACGACGATTCTTCAAAACTTTTAAGGAACATTGAAATAACTTCATAGTACGTGTTGAATTATTCTATCCGGCTATCCTTCCAGTGTCGCGCCAGCCTCAGTAAATATAGAGCACGAGGCAGGAACTTGCTAGCGCTGCAGCACCGTGTCCTCACATGTTTAATTATTAACAATACAGATTATTTAAATAAAGTTAAAGTTTTATCTGTATAATATAATCAACATATTTTGCTGCATTTCATCTTAAAAATGATATCGTCATCATATGTAAATACGCACTTTATAAAGTGGTGCAGGTTGTGCAATATTATAACTGTAGTGCAAGTTTACAGTGGGGTAATTTTACTTATAAGTACAAACAGTTCTACAAGGAGCAATTGATTGAGTGCGTTTAAAGTTTTTGGGATGAAACTGTTTCTGAACTGCGAGGTCTGTACAGGAAAGGCTTTGAAACGTTTTGCCATGGCTGAGGCAGCGTGTGCTTGATGCTGTATACCGATAGTTCTCTTTCTGATCAGCTGCTGCTGTGATTCACATTCAAATACAGTGATATAAATACTCTGAGTGGTGCAGTGAGAGTAATATGGAAAAAGATGATCCACTGTGGCAACCCCTAACGGGAGCAGCTGAAAGAAGAAAAAGAAGAACAAGAAGATGGTGCAGTGAGAGTAACAACTCCAAAGCAGTTATGGTATTTGGAATACTATGTCTATTCCCTGGACCATTATATTGTTACAGGTTATTTACAATCAGATGCATTACACTAATAAACAATATGAAGTTAATTTCAGTGTATTTATAAAGCCGCGTCAGGATAAGAAAGGATAACCACACAGGAACAGTTGCACTGCTTTGATGCTGGGTGCCGCCAGTCTGAAAAGCTGAGCAGAGAACTTGTGTACGACAAGGTATGAGGTACCATGGAAAAGTGCATGGCTTTATGCCAAGTGTAGGTTTTATACATCGCGATTTGAACGGGGAAACGTTCTTACGTAACATTAAGGCAATATGCAAATCTGGAACATACTCATGCAACCATGTTTTTGGTTAAACACATAAAGCTACACTCACGTTCTTCTAACTGCAATCTTGTCAGTACATTTACAGTAATTTCTCCATCTTATTCATCAGTGATTTTATATTTTCTATAATGATCACTGGCATATATTGTTTATATTTCTGTTTCTTGATTCTTTTTCAACACCAGCTCCACTGCCACACAATCTGCATCAAACCTACTTTAGTATATCCATCCTCTGTTGGGCAGGTGAACTCTTTCTCCACAGAGCTAACACCTGTACACCATCCCGCTGTTACTGTTCTCAAATGGCTCAGTTAAATAAAATGTTCTAGAAGTCAAAAACAGGATAAATATTTTCCACGACTAATTAATGACCATCATTGCATTGCAGTATTGCTACCTAGCACAACCTCATACACTAGAAAATAAACATGGACATAAAGCTAATGTAACATGAAGTCGCTCCCCATGGCATGCAGTGAATCAGTGAATTACAGATGCCCCTGGAGCTTGTCTGAGACAATAAAATCCTGTTAACAATTTTGTGATTGTTTCTTTTTAAAATATACCAGCCCCTTCTTGGGATTTATTGATTTATTTAATTTTATTACATGCAAAGAATAGATGTTGACACTTTCAGATCAAATTTAATTGTTTAAAATTAGGCAAAGCTAATTGTTCTAAATATAAATATTTCCTAAAATCAGTGAAGCAAGCAATTAGTCCACCCTAATGGAATGGAGTAATCTCTGGTCTTATGGAAATTATTAGTGAATCGTCCCAGTGTCCAAAGTCAACTCCTTAATTAATCAATGCCTCATACTGTTCATCAATATCAAGCTGATCCCTGTACAGAACTAATGGAGCGCTTTGACCACATTATATTTAAACACCTTCTCAGAAAAGTTACATTCTTTTTACACCCAAAATAATATGCAAAAAGAAGTGCAGAGGTTGCCTTGTTAAGTCATGCTAAACAACATCTTTGAACATCTGGACCAAACTTAGCAATCTTTTCAAAATTTTGTGTGCAGGTTTTAGCAGTGTGTTCATAATTATGTAAGAACATTCACTTTTGGAGTTGTAGAGAGGCAGACCTTATGTTAGCAGTACTGGCTGAATGGAATCAATCCTGGATGAGATACCTGTCCATCTTTCATTTATACTGAGCCCAATTAGAGTGAACAAATAACTAGTGCATACCGATAATATTAACGTTTATTTCAACTTTGGCAAACAACAAACTATGCAGCTATGTAAATAGGAAAACTCATAGCAGTCACTAATTTTCCTGGGATTTGATCCCCAGCTCCTCAAACTGTGAATTAATATGTTAACTGCTGTGCTAACTGTGCCTTCTGTCAATCAAGACTTTAGGTGTTATTTGTGTTGTTATGTGCTAGAGCCTCAAAACATCTGGAAGTAAATGTTGCCATGGGATTGAATGTTCAGGAAATAGTTCAAAATCAAGAGCCACTGAAATATTACCCTTTGTGTGCAGTTCTGTATACAAAATCCCTAGTACTGACATTTCTATTTTTTTCCCTAGGTGATAAGCTGTCTGTGGGTGACATATGAACTATGTGTCACAGTGTATGTAACAATCTAAGGAAAAGCATTAAATGAAATTTGCAAAAAGAAAATAATATATACTTTTTTATATTATAGGGCAAAAATCCTTAGCACAATTTATTAAGTCTTTATAAAATTTATTATAAAATTACCCAACTTTGTTCGGAAAAATTTATAAGACAATGGAACTTGTGCCATTGGTTAATCAGATACATCAGAAATACTATGTAAATGAGTACTCTTCAATACAGTAGTGTCCAAACATTTTGGCAGTGGCACAACTGCAAAATTTGCAGCTTTCGTTTTTGTGGTGGCATTTCACATTGTTTTTATATAATTGTGCAGATTGATCAGATGCATATTAATTCACTGCAAAGAGCTTTATTAGCATAAAAAGTTAACTTTATCACAAAAAAACATTTTTACTTATTTTGGCCCTGGTACAAAATGATCAGCTAAAAGTGTCCAGCAAGCGTCAGGAACGTCTCCTCCTGAGGATTCAGCTGCAGAATCGTGTTGCCACCAGTGCTGAGCTTGCTCAACATTGGCAACAGGTGGGTGTGAGTGCATCTGCACACACAGTGAGGCGAAGACTTTCAGACAATGGCCTGATGTCAAGAAGGGCAGCAAAGAAGCCACGTCTTTCCAGGAAAAACATCAAGGACAGTCTGGAATTCTGCAGGAAGTACAAGGATTGTACAGTAGAAGAGTGGTGCAAAGTTATTTTTTGGATAAATTCTCCTTCTGACTTTATAGGACATGTGGAAAATCGATTGTCCAGAGAAGGAAAAGGTGAACACTACCATGAGTCCCGTGTTGTGCCAACAGTGAAGCATCCTGTGACACTCCATGTGTGGGGTTGCTTCTTATACTAGGGAGTGGGCTCACTCACAATTCTGACCAAGAACACTACCATAAATAAAGAATCATTTCAAATCGTCCTCCAAGATCAACTTTTCCCAAAAATCCAGGTGCAATTTAGTGATGATCTTGTATTTTCTAGCATGATGGAGTACCATATCACAAGGCAAAAGTGATAATGAAGCAGCTCGGCACATAACATTGAAAGTTTGGACCCATGGCCAGGAAACTCCCCAGATCTTAATTCCATTGAGAACCTGAGGTCAGTTCTCAAAACATGGGTAGACAAACAGAAACCCACAAATTGTGATCAACTCCAAGCACTAAAAAGGCAAGAATGGATCACCATCGGTTAGGATTTGGCCCAGAAGCTGATATCCAGCTTACCAGAGTGAATTGCAGAAGAAGGGCCAACAGTGTAAATACTGATTCTTTACATAAATTTGGTGTATTTGCCAATACAAGCATTTGAAATTTATGATTGATCTTCATTATACCATAGAAACATGTAAAAAAATAATCTGAAAATGCTAAAGCACCGGGGTTTGCAAAACACAACATTTGTGTCACTGCCAAAACCTTTGGCCACTACTGTATGCAATATCTGTAATTTTTACCAGGGGCTAATGTAGTCCTTGGTGGTGTTGGGGTAAAAGAGACAGCCAAACTCCATATTAAAGCGGATTTAAAGTTGATTCATTTAAAGCTAAAAACCGCTAAAAATCTCAACTATCCTTTAGAACCTTAGTACTGCCTCGGTTTACATTTAGTTTGAGTAAATGTCTACCAATAAAAAAAGTTACTAATTACTTTTACTCATGCACTGTTCTATTACCTTGTTATCATTTTCTCAAAAAGCAGAATCTCCATCAACTATATAAAAATCACACTTTGTTCTGTTCAACTGTGACTTAGCTCCATCAGTTAATTGGTGGTGTTTTGTGTTTTCTTTTCTTTTATAGATAGATAGATAGATAGATAGATAGATAGATAGATAGATTAAGATTTATTAATCCCAAGGGGAAATTCACATACTCCAGCAGCAGCATACTGATAAAGAACAATATTAAATTAAAGAGTGATAATAATGAAGGTATAGCAGACAGACAATAATTTTGTATAATATTAACGTTTACCCCAGGTGGAATTGAAGAGTCGCATAGTGTGGGGGAGGAACGATCTCCTCAGTCTGTCAGTGGAGCAGGACAGTAACAGCAGTCTGTCGCTGAAGCTGCTCCTCTGTCTGGAGATGGTACTGTTCAGTGGATGCAGTGGATTCTCCATAATTGACAGGAGCCCGCTCAGCACCCGTCGCTCTGCCACGGATGTCAAACTGTCCAGCTCTGTGCCTGCAATAGAGCCTGCCTTCCTCACCAGTTTGTCCAGGCGTGAGGCATCCCTCTTCTTTATGCTGCCTCTCCAGCACACCACTGCATAGAAAAGGCCGCTCATCACAACTGTCTGATAGAATATCTGCAGCATCTTATTGCAGATGTTGAAAGATCCCAGCCTTCTAAGGAAGTATAGGACGTTTATTTCTTCTATATATTTTTTTTCAGTTCAGAAAGCACTTAACGTTGACTGTTAATTGACATTGTGAACTTAATGACAATATAAGGTTATTGGGCTATGTACTATGACCCATCCCGGTCTGCTACAGCAATTAATAATGGTGGGTAATATCTTTCTATGTTTCAAACTGCTTTTGTTTCATTAATGTCACCACCCCCTTCTAATTGTGAATAATTTATGAAGGGGTAAACCCCCACAATCTTCAAATGTTGTCTTTGTGTCATCAAGGAACTCAAGATGGTAAAACTAGGACCAGAGGCCATAAAGGATGAGAAACACTGCTGTAAGATAAATACTGTAATCCAGTGAGACAATGAAATTGTTCTCCTAAAGTCGTTGAGGAAAAATCTCAGCAGTTGTTACAGCATTTTTGAGATGTTTGTGTTTTTAGTTTTTCTATTGTGAATGAGGGAGTTCACCCCTAAACAATGATATATTGAAATGTCTTTTGTTAGTAAATACCTACTGTCCTACATGTATCTTCTGTTGATTGGTTAGTAAGTGAGTTGGTCAGTAAACTTTGTTGATTGGTTAGTAAGTGAGTTGGTCAGTAAACTTTGCACTTTATATAGGGTGGTCCAGATCTAATTATGCAATTGTCATTATGATATAACTTATTAAGTTTATTACATAGAAAATCACCCAAAAAATCCCAGACCATCAAGAAGTGTGCGAACTGATGACATGAAGAATCGTCTTTGCACCGAACTGGAATTGTCCCCACATAAATCAAAGTTATCCAGATGATTTGGATCTGCATAATTTGATCTGGACCACCCTGTATATATCTTATGATGTGTGTGTTCTTGCACAAGAGAGGAGGAGGTGAGTACATGTTTCCGAGAAAACCAGCTTTACTGTTGTCAAGACAGGAATGTGATCAAAGCATGTATCCAAATGGGAGCTGTCACTTCCGCATACACAAATACAGCGAGGATTCAAAGGCGTTGATGTCACCCTGCACAAGCTCCCTTTTTCTGATTAAAAGAACAAATACCCTTCCATGGAGACAAGACAGAAAGTGAGCACGCAGCCAGGTCAGCATCCGGTTTTAAATGTTCCTATCTCAACCAACGAGCAACAAACGCGTTACATGGGAAGCCTGTGAACTTGCAGTTGCACCAGCAGCAGGCAAACAGTCCCTGCCTTTGTTAAGCGAGTGTCGGAGCACAGTACAGTTGGAGTTTTGTCAGGGTCTCAAAAATATCACTATATATATATCTACTGCTCAAAAGTATTAAAGGAACACTTTTTAATCAGAGTATAGCATAAAGTCAATGAAACTTATGGGATATTAATCTGGTCAGTTAAGTAGCAGAGGGGGTTGTTAATCAGTTTCAGCTGCTGTGGTGTTAATGAAATTAACAACAGATGCACTAGAGGGGCAACAATGAGATGACCCCCAAAACAGGAATGGTTTAACAGGTGGAGGCCACTGACATTTTTCCCTCCTCATCTTTTCTGACTGTTTCTTCACTAGTTTTGCATTTGGCTACAGTCAGTGTCACTACTGGTAGCATGAGGCGATACCTGGACCCTACAGAGGTTGCACAGGTAGTCCAACTTCTCCAGGATGGCACATCAATACGTGTCATTGCCAGAAGGTTTGCTGTGTCTCCCTTCACAGTCTCAAGGGCATGGAGGAGATTCTAGGAGACAAGCAGTTACTCTAGGAGAGCTGGAGAGGGCCATAGAAGGTCCATAACCCATCAGCAGGACCAGTATCTGCTCCTTTGGGCAAGGAGGAACAGGATGAGCACTGCCAGAGCCCTACAAAATGACCTCCAGCAGGCCACTGGTGTGAATGTCTCTGACCAAACAACCAGAAAGACTTCATGAGGGTGACCCAAGGGCCCCATGTCCTCTAATGGGCCATGAGCTCACTGCCCAGCAGCATGCAGCTCGATTGGCATTTGCCATAGAATACCAGAATTGGCAGATGCACCACTGGTGCCCTGTGCTTTTTACAGA
The DNA here is from genome assembly GCF_016835505.1 of Polypterus senegalus. Classification (NCBI taxonomy): domain Eukaryota; kingdom Metazoa; phylum Chordata; class Cladistia; order Polypteriformes; family Polypteridae; genus Polypterus; species Polypterus senegalus. The sequence goes on along the minus strand of NC_053155.1, from coordinate 111,499,276 downwards.
TGAGAGCAGGTTCACCCTGAGCACGTGACAGAAGTGAAAGGGTCTGGAGAAGCCATGGAGAACATTATGCTGCCTGTAACATCATTCAGCATGAGCAGTTTGGTGGTGGGTTAATGATTGTCTGGGGAGGCATATCCATGGAGGGTCACACAGACCGCTACAGGCTTGACAAAGGCACATTGGCTGCCATTAGGTATCAGGATGAAATCCTTGGACCCATTGTCAGACCCTATGCTGGTACAGTGGCTCCTGGTGCACGACAATTCCTGGCCTCATGTGGTGAGAGTATGCAGGCAGTTCCTGGAGGATGAAGGAATTGATACCATTGACTGGCCACCACACTTTCCTGACCTAAATCCAATAGAACACCTCTGGGACATTATGTTTTGGTCCATCCAATGCCACCAGGTTGCACCTCAGACTGTCCAGGAGCTCAGTGATGCCCTGGTCCAGATCTGGGAGGAGATCCCCCACAACACCATCTGTCATCTCATTAGAAGCATGCACCGATGTTGTCAGGCATGTATACAAGAACACAGGGGCCATACAAAGTGCTGCGTACAATTTTGAGTTGCTGCAATTAAATTTTGGAAAAATGGACTAGCCTGCCACATAATTTTTTCACTCTGATTTTTGGGGCGTCTTTGAATTCAGGGCTTTGTAGGTTGATCATTTTCATTTCCATCAAACGATGTGGCATCCTTTCGTTCCTAACACATTACCCAGTCTATATCAGTATATATATATTGTCACACATGTGCGCATGGGAGGCAGCTAAAGGGCTTGAGTAAGGACAATTCTGAATCAGACCAGGATGTGGCAGAGTGCACTGACTCTTTTTCTCTCTTTTCTGCAGGCCTTTCATGGAAGATTCCACTTGGCCCTCTTGATGTCACTACTGGGTCTGAGTCTATGAAAGAAGACCTTGCTGGCTCTGGCTCCTATGATGTCACGTCTGGGCTCGAGCCTATGACTGAAGACCCTTATGAATCCGACCCCTTTGACTTCAATTCCTATCTTCCCCTTTAAAAGCCTCCACCTTTTCCCTATTCCCTCAGTTCTATTTTGGACTCGGTTTTGGGCACATCAGTGCTGTGTAACATATTTACAACTTTTCAGTCAGGATATCAATTATACAGGTGGCTGCCCCAAACCTTGCTATGGCTCTGTGTGGAGTTTCTGACACTGGTGAAGTTGGCAGGATGGATGGATCCCGGAAGAGAAGGTGGGAACGTACTGTGGCCGAGTTTTCAGGCGGGGAGGGTCTCCCATGGTTCGGAGAGACCTGGTGCAGCCTCTGCTCCCAGCACTTAGCTAGACAGCCTGGGCAGACCAGGGAGTGTACTGGGCTGCGGGGGGCGTTGGTGGGATCACAGAATTGGGCTGCTCTGGATGGGGGAGACGAAAGGTGCTTATTATGCTCTATCGGAGGAGAGTGCCCACCTCCCTGTGAAGGCAGAGCCCTGATTTCCACCCAGGGGTTCCCAAGACTGGCAGGTCATTGTGGGCTGCAGTGGGGCACTGGTTACGGCCAGGTTAAAACAAGCCCAACCAAATAGTGGAGCAGGTGGCTTGCTACCTGCTCCTAAATGCTCTGCCCTGAAGTTTCTCCCAGCTAGTCTGGGGTAAAGACTTTCAAAATACGGAAGGCCGCCTGGGTTGCTATGTCTCCACGGATTCCCATTGGGAAGTTGAAATAGTTGGAGCCCTTTTGGGTTCCATGGGAGCCGACAGGGGGAGCTGCAGTGCCCTACTTTAGATTTCCACCGCACCTGGGTGTACTTCCAGATAACACTGAAAAGCCACCTGAAGAGCTCCCAAGTGCAGCATAAAGGGAGCTGCCTCACTTCACACAGGGAGCCTTAGTCAGGGGGAAGTGGATAAAGCTTGCCAAGGGAAGTGGAGAAGGAAGGAGGCTGTAAGAGTCTAAAGGAAAGGACAGTATTTATTGTGCTGCTTGTGACTCTGGATATCAGTCCTTGGAGATTGCTCAGGGTTTGGCTTGACTGAATGGAACTGGTGTCCTTGCTTGTCTGTGTTGGGCTGAGGCTGCAAGTGTGACCCGGGTCTTCACAAGCTTTGTCCAACTGTTTCTGTTTCAGCTGTCTTTATTCATTATCGAAATTTTTGGTTTCCAGTTCTTTATTAATACCTATTGTAGCTATCTATATATATGGTGTAATTGAAGATTTGGTATCCGTTTTTGTTTTGATTTTGAAAAATAAAATACACTTCTTAAATGAAAGGGCATTAGTTATAATGAAGTAATAAAATAAAAATAAAGACAAAACAGTAATGGCCACAAATAAAATAAGGTAATTTAATGACTTTTGACCTAAGGGTGGCACTTTTATTCCTATAGGTTTTTATGCCTGCACTGTTGCATGTGGAATCATCAAGTGTTTTGCGGAGGTCACTGAGGGAAAACAGGGGACCGGCAGAAGAAAATGCAACAAACAGTAACCTCCAGGATCTTAAGGATTACATTCCAACTTAAACACTGGCAAATAAACAGCGTCTCTTCTGGGAGCCCTAACTCTTTAACATTGTTCTCTGTCTTTTTTTTATAACTAATCTAAGATGCTTACATATGAAGAAGAAATTGTGAGAATAATAGAATTAGCTGCATTTTTACACAATTTTCTGTCATTTTTTGTATTTTTATTTTTTGACATGGTTATTTTATTTATTATAAATAAATCATACATTTGTATTCAATGCATGCTGATTTCATTGTTAATTTACATAAAAAAAAATTTTTTTTCACATGTTAGAAGCTTTTACATTTAGATTAAGAATTGTTTGTAGGAAATGTCTACATTGGGGATATTTGTCCCACTAGCTATCTCATTGAATGGTGTCAGTCAAATCTTTTTAGCACTGCACATGTCTCAAAATGATGGCTCCTTTATTTGACCATTTATATTTGTTTAGCCGCTCTCAACTTAATTATGTTGCACCCATCCTGAGTATCATAAAGAAGTGAAGTACCTTGGTAGTATTGTTGACATTCTTGTTTCAGGACCCAGACTCTTGTTCTCAAGATTTCTGCTCTGAGCAATTCAGTTTCGCTTCTAAGGAGAATCCTACACAGTCTTGAAGAGGAATGTGAGTGCTCCTACTGTCTTATTTCCTCATGTCCTTATGATGGTAATTCAGGCCACTTTATGATGCTTCTTTAATATTTCTACTTATAAACCTCAGAATAGTAAAAATGTATACATCTCAAATCCACAGTTTGTTTGCTGTGTATTAGAAGAGATTTTAAAGGAATTAAAATTCATCAAAAAATCAGTAGCCTTTGATGGCAATGGGGAATAGTCATAAACTCAGCCCAAGGCTGCAGGTTTTTGTTCCAACCAACCAACATCTGTTTTTTTCTTGGACTCCTTGCCTGATTAAACAAGCTGTTATTTCAGAACTTCTGTGTTTTGGGGACAAAATAAATATTACAAAACTAAGTTTGGTACATTTTTAGGTATCGGGCAGGACAAATATTTGGTGACATTCTGAATAGGGTCATTGTAATTTTGATGTTAAAACAACATGCATTACCTGATTTTTCACTGTTGCCTCACAGAAGGGTTTGGTTTAATGTCTGTTATTTGCTGTGGACATATGTATACAGCAGTTGTGCCCATTTAAGGGATTTTATGTAGTTTGTGGTTAAAGTGGAATATAATGAAGGGGTCAGTGATCAGATTTTTGGACTAGTATTATCTTGCATAGAGGTAATAGGTACAGCTTGGGGGTTAGCAAGGTCAAGGACAGGGATTATTCTCCTCTTTGGCCTGAGCTGAAATTATTTTTATTTTGTTGAACACGTAAAAAAAAAAAATAAAAACAAAAAAGTGTATTGTGCCTACTTTTTTATTGTAGTTAGCAGACTGATGAATACAGTTAAATTAAGATTGGAGTATTTTCCTAAAAAACATTGGCCGGCTGGGTAATATTTTAATTTTTGAATTGACATCTCATCATCCTTCAGGCTTGTGCAACTGCAGCTCTAGATTGTTCTCTGTTCTTGTTTAGTGAGCGGACACATTATGGATATTCATCGAATTTTTAATCTGATGCAGTCTATACTTCAGTTATATGAGCTGTTACTTCTAGAATGAAATAATTCTGGTGCAGAGCAAATTAATGAGGAAATATCCATTGCACAAGACTGGTCTGAAGTCCTGAACAATTTTCTGTTTGTGTCAGACACACAAAGGGGCTACATGTTAAGGAAAAACATATTTGCTGTTGCAGGTTGTGGTCATATAGGCTTGTGGTCATATAGGCTACAGAGTATTTGAAAAATTGTATGATGGAGCATCACTAATGTCAGGGCATTAGAGCAGGGTTAAGCAGTGAATAAGAGAGGGATTCCCCTTTGCTGTTTATATACATTGCATAGCGTATAAACTGAATCTGGTCCTCGTTGAACCATGCACTGTCATTAAAATTACTATAAAAAAATGTAATTGACAGACTCTACTCTATGCTTGCAAAGCCAAATACCCATCATAGGTTTTTTATGATGCAGACAGTACTGGCCCTTAAATCCAAGGAAATTGTACAGCCCAGTGATATACATGGCACATGAAAATGGTGATGTATCTATGCTATCATATCTCAGTATGCTGTTACAACTCAGTGTCTGACAGAAATTTAGGAAGATACAGGTAAGGCCTCTACTTGTTGAACGTGTAGTGGTGACTACACAGTAAGATGCAAATGATGAGATACCCCAGGAGTCAGAAGCTCATATGATTAAAAGTCATCTGTGTTGGGCACCATGTTGGATGAACAGGCAATTTTCAGATGACACCATGGACCTAAGTGTTGCATTTCATGCTGTGATCAACTATAACAAAAAGAATATCAGTCAACTTCTTAGTACATATGCAAGCTTTAAATTCCAACTACTAATTAGGATCTCTAAAATTTACATTTATAGTTCTCTAATTATTCTTGAGAAACTTCAAGAGGAAGTGCACAAGAACACCCATCCAAACTTTCTTAATTATTACAGTTGATGAAGTCAAATGGCTTTGGAACATCAGAAATATGTTTCTCAGTCGTTAGGAGATTTACAAACTGGCTCAGATCTGGAGAGGCTCAGGAGAGATTCTTGGATTTTGCTCTGCTTCACAAAAAGAATGAGCTGACTGCAAAACTGCCTAAAGAAAAGATAGTGGACATTTTACGCCAGTGGGAGAAAAGTTTGTTTTTTTTACTGCTGCAGGTAACCTATTTTGTATGGGATCATGGTGTTAGTCTTCTATATCAATACTAGTAACTCTTAGATCAAGACAAAATAGTAAAATGGAATGCAATATGTCTTTAAATGCCATCAGTTCATGTCCAATCATATATTCCTAAATTTTCATACTTGAGACTTAGCTAATGTGGATTTGCCACATGATGCTCAGCACATGCCTTGTGGTGACTGGTTGAAGGGATTAGTCTTGGACTTGGATCTCAAAATTATTCTTGCATTTTGTTCTCCGAAATCCACAAACTGGCAGTCTGAATTAAAAAAAAAAGTGTATCTATCAGAGTGAAGTCCCGGAGAGTATGTACACATGAAATCTTAGATGCCCGAACCTCAGTCCTGTGCTCTGTATAAATGATTAAAGATAAATCCTTTAATATAATATGGTAGGCTCTGAGCTCTTGCAGAAGCTAAATCCTTTATCTGGCTTGCTGGCAGGACTGTGTCCTCAGTAATTGAATTTGAGCTCCTTAGGAGATCCTGCAGCCAGACCCTGCACAGTCTGCCAAGCTCCTTAGCTCTACCACCCTGTTTCTTGTCACAGTTTTTGGACAGATGTGTTCAGAAACAACAATATGCAAGTTTGATCAGGATAATGGGCCTTTGGGTCCAGTAGTCTTTTGAAATGCACAGACAAAAAGAATACAGACTACAATTGGGTATTCCCTATATTAGATTAGCAATATAATTTTTACATTTTTAAGGGGATGCTATTCCATCATATTGTAATATGCTTTTTGGTACATAATGTTTAATGAATTAAAACTACATTGCAGCAAATTATTTGTTAATAAAACATGACTCATTTCATTTAGAGTATAGCATATTTGTTTATCTCAGAGAAATGGGAAAAACTGAATAGACACATTCAAGACTGTTTAATTTATAAAATAGTTCCAGTTTATACATATTTAACAAAAACCGACAATAAAAACAACATTGCATATTGAGAATTCTACAATACTGATTTGACCTTGGATAGTTCAGAACACTTAAAGAGTATAGAAGAGCACATTTTCTAAGGATTTCCCAGTTCAATCAATCCTTATATAAGAGACTAACTGTCGTGCAGACAGTCATAACCACAATGACATTTATTTTGCAAAATGGATAATCACTTAAATTAAATTATATTACACATATAAATCATAACTAAGGCCCAGTAAATTAATTTTAGTCATACAAAGAAAAGGAAAGGTAAATGAGGCAGAACGCATTTTTGTACTTGAAACTAAATGCAGGTCTAAAGGACAAAATTCAGATATGCCAGCCTAGTGATTTCCTAATTAATATCTCGTTTTGTTAAATATTGACTTTACTGAAACTTTCTTATTTAAAATCTGACTGAGATGTTAACCTGGACATCACTTCTGCTGAAATTAATCAAAAAACAGGACACTATCACTGTGGCGCTATATTATAAAACTCGTTATGTAATGAGAAGTACAAACATTCTTATTGTATTGATGATTTTACTTTTACTGCAAAAATAACACTTTCAGTCAAGATTTCTTTAAGTAAAACATGTTAACTAGAACACTGAAATCAAAGTCCTCAGCGTACTTTTACATAGTATCACTGTGCATTTTAAATTTAGTTGCTATAAATCTGATTGCAAAAAAGTATGCTTAACGTAATGCTAATGTTGCTGATTTGTGCATACTTAATAATCCTTCATCTTTATTTCTTTCCCTACTTGAAATGTTATTTTGGTAACAAACAGTATGACTTAAACAGACTGAAAGAAATTAATGGTTACATCCATCAATATTTTATATTTTCTTCCAGAAAAGAGAGAAAGAAAAAGATTGATAGGTTGGGAGCACACACTGATACAGCATGTTGCCGCACCCACCACAAGACGTCCAGAAAAAACTCCTGAAAATTATTAGCATCAGTCCTGCATGAAAACATTGAATCTTTGCATAAATGAAATGCTCCAGTATTTACTAATAACTAAATAAATAAAAATAGTTCTAAGATCATACTGATTTGCCAATAATGAGGTTCAAAAATATTGTTATCTTCTAAAAGATTCAATACTTTCTTCTTGTTATCATATTTATCCAACTAATGGCTAAGAAGCAAACAGTAATAATCCTCAAAACATTAGACAGAAGGAAATTTTATTTTACATATTGAACTGCACAGATAAAAACATCTACAAACCAGTAGTCATCACAGCCTGCTTGCTTATATTATTTTACAAATTAACATTTATAAATCTGCAGTTGCCTGGCATCTCCTCCAGGATTGTTCCTGTCTTGTGACTGATACTGCTGGGATAATCACATTACCACCATGGCAAAGAATATTATCAAGTTAGCAAGTTCAAAAATGAATAGACAGAGCAAATTTCACTGAAGACAAGGAGCCCAGTTTCAAACGAAGGATCCTACAGATTGATTTTCAGCTTTGTTTATTCTGTTTTCTAAGTACACAACAATCATTTTATAATTATTTTAAATTGTACTATACTTACTTACTAGCATATAACATCTCAGGGAGCTTTACAGAGAAAAGAACATTACAATACATGAAGAAATCAACACTTCAAATATAAACAAAAGCAATTAACCGTAGCATTGACAGATACCAGAAAAAACTTAGAAGTACATGTGACAGACTGTAAAAAAAACAATTTTATTATAAAAAGATGTATACAAATCACAGTGTTATGAAAGATAATGAAGAAAGGTAAATGACAACAGTGATAAAAGTATTTGTGAGAAGTACATTTGCTGAAAAGACTTGTTCATCTTACGGAAGCTTTACCGTGTGTTTTTTGTGAATAGCAGACTGTTGAAACTTCTAAATTAAATGTGCCACAGTTAATAAATTGTTTCTCTTATATTGGACCACTAATTTAATTTTTTTGAATGGTGAAGCTGGAGCATGAATCATTGAAAACATCCATCCATTTCCTAACCCATTGAATCCAAACAAAGGGGTCCGCTGGAGCCAATCCCAGTCAACACAGGGTGCAAGGCAGGAACCAATCCCAGGCAGGGTACCAATCCACCACAGGACACACACACACCCACACACCAAGGACAACTTAAAATCGCCAATCCACCTAACCTACATGTCTTTGGACTGTGGGAGGAAACTGGAGTACCCAGAGGAAACCCACGCAGACACAGGGAGAACATGCAGACTCCACGCAGGGAGGACCCGTGAAGCGAACCCGGGTCTCCTAACTGCAAGGCAGCAGCGCTACCACTGCGCCACTGTGCTGCCCTCATTGAAAACAGTAGATGATTTTTTGTTGTATTTCCCAAAAAGTCAAGTGAAACACAAAAGAAAATTACAGTTATTTCAGCAGAAGACTGCGCATTGGTCAGACTCAAGCCTGCCAACAGTGTTACAAGTTAACAGTGTTACAAGTCAGAAAGAAACGTCATGGCTCTGGGTAGAAAGTAGTTCAGAATGACCCACTGTCTCTGTTTCCTCAGACATCCACTCTACACCTTGGCACTTCCTGACAGCTATAGATTTGCAATAACCAACTTTATACGCTGTCAGAGCTGGTCTGAACACCATCGGACAGACACCACCACTTTACAAAACACACGTTTGTTAACAAGAATAAAGTCTGCACAACACACAGTGCTCCCAGCACCAATCACCCTCAATACGGGTCTTTCTCCCAATGTTCGTGGGCCGCCCTTTTTCCTCCTATCCCTGGAGCTTCATCCTGTTCCAGCTCCCGATTCTAGCTCCACGACTGTAGGAAGGCGGCACTTCCTGGTGTGGCGGAAGTGCCGCATGAGCACCTGGAAGCACTCCGGGCATCCCTGGAAGGTCCTTCCTCCACCTTCCCAGGTGTGGCAGAAGTGTCGATCTCCCAGGCTCAATGATGCTCAGAGTGCACCCTGGCGGTGGCCATGGGCCGCAATGGGCTTGAGCCTCTTTACTCCGTCCCCATGGTCCCCTCCTTATCCGGGGGCGGTTGCCTCCTTGTGGCCCCGGGGACGTATAGACCACCTCCTGGTCCTTCCAGGCGTCCTGGCTGGGTCTGGCCCCCAGCCTCCTGCCACAACGCAAATGGTTGCAGCTCCACATTATGAAGTCAACTTGCCATAAGAAATGTGTAGTTTGTATCAATTTGTTTTCTCTACATCTGGTGTATTTCTGTAATGTATTGACAATGCAAAGAATATTGATTAGGTGAAACTATGTAAAATGCATTTATCCAAAGTTTTATCAGTGACACTACATAATATTCTTTTGGCTTCCCAAAGTTATAGACGCAACATACACATGAATGACTATCAGCACCAACAAGCTCAATAGAGTTTGACTATATAAAATGCAAATCATTCCATATTATCAATGCCCAGATAAGTATTTTAAAATGACACTGACATGTATATCCAGTAGTATTGTGCCATCCTTCGTCAGATCACAGCAAACCATTCAGTATTAGTATAGTTTAAAGCTGGGCCTCTCCCAAAGGCAGAAGCTGACGTATTCTTCTACATACTTTTCACTTGCTCCCAAATGAGCTTCACACTACTAACATTGCTACTGAATATAATATTTTACAATTAAACTGGAATCTGCAAAAGTATTTTTTTAATTTGAATAAAGCTTCCGCTTTTTTATGAAAGACACAAATTTACTACTGTACTGTACATATATACTGTATGTATATATGTTTTATCTTTAAGAAAGTTAACAGAAATAATCGGAGTCGCCAAGTAGTACAGTGGTTAGCAGTGTCTACCCATATGGCGACTTGTGCACTTTGTTGTTAGGATGATCCTGAATTGGATTAAGTGGATTAAGAAAGTGAATGGTTGTATCATTTTTTTCAATCCACAGTTTTGACGCACTAATAATGTTTAAAAGTTTCATCTTGGATTCTAGTTATTGTTATTTTTATAATTGTATTCTGTCTGAATTTCTTAATCTAAGTATGTGTAAAATTGCTGTACCAGCAATGTCTTCCTTTTATGTCTCACTGTTCTTTATTAAATGATGAAAGTTCCATTTACTATCAGTAAAAATTACTTATTTAAACCTTTTTTCAATTTTCTTTATATTGCAGTTTGAAGACAGTGACCCTCCAGAGCTTAAACTGAAGTATATTTTTTAAACAATCCTAATTTATTTCAGGTGTCATTTTAATATTAAATATAAAGAAAGAAGGTTTGTCCTAATGGATATTTTACAAATGTGTGAGTTAGTTTGTTATAAAAATGAAGAGACTTAGTTGTTTTCTTTCTATCATTTGCCTATCTTTAGTGTGACCTTTTATATATTTTAGTGAAGGACATTATGTGCTCAATTAATATCATGAAGTAGCAATGGCACTAGACAGCTGTTTATTGTCAAACATTTTAAGTCAGAGGCCAACACTTTATCATTCAGTGCAGTACATTACTTGTACCATGCAAGAGCCAAAAAGTGCTGCTGAAATGCCAAAACCAACTGCAGTTGGGGCAATACTGTAGAATCTCCTAAATGATATTTGAAATAATATGTCCAATATTAAAATGAAAAGTTCTACTTCTTATAAAAATTGTTTACATTGTTAAAAATACCTTTGACCTTTTAATGTAAGTTTGTCATGGTTTTAAAAAAAGCAGTTTTAATTCTTAAGAAATGATTTACATTGTTAAACATGCCTTTAATTTTTAAGGTAAACTTATCCTGGTTTAAGACACTGCAGACCTAAGATATACACTTAACAGTAGCTGAGATTATGATCATTTTGTATGTAGTAGGCTGTTAAAATATTTTTTTTTTTTAAACTTAAGTATAGTTACGGAAAAGAGGAGTGCAGACTTTTGCAGTTGCACATTAACAACAAGTATGTTGTTATTCTTACCTTATAAAGTATTAGAAAATCCTAGATTTGCTCTTCTTGTTTTGGAGAACGCTTAAGTGCTGCTGAAATAGTAGCCATGTTCATGAGTGTTAAAAATAAACTTGTGCGTGAGCTGCCACGGGTAATGTGACAGTTAGTAAAGACCAGCTCAGGTTTCTAATTTTGTATTTAAACATAGGCTATTGCAAACATGGTTTTTAACTTTGTGGAGGTCAAGTGCTGCAGTCACTCTATAAAGAGAGCCCTACAAAATGGCAATACAAAACAGACAGCATTGCTAGAGGAAACTGACATTTAAATCCACAGGTAATCCTGAAGTCATGCTGTGTTTAAGTCACATCCTTTAGAATATCTATTTCCAGAATCATGAAAGTTTTTTTTTTTATTATTATTAAGTTTACTAAGTTTAATAATGTTTATTAAGTACCTTTTGTGTAATTAGGGGAGCTGAACTTACACCCTGGTTTGTCTCCTTCCAACCACTGAGCTTGCCTCAGAAATACACATATAAGTAGTAGGCTAAGGAGTGCAGGATAACTTTAATACTAATGGAAATTGTCACCCTTACATTCGAAGCAATCAAATTAAAAAGAAAACTAAAGAATTTCATGCACAATTTACTTACTAACCAATGCGTTCAAGATTAAGTGAGTTATTTATAAAAAAACATAATTGCAGCTCTCAGAAATCCATGCGCTTCATGCCCTGAGTTACTCACAGTGAGACAATTAAGAATTCTGGGCTCACTTTTTATGCATTTAGACAACAATAGTTGTTTAATGGGACTTTATGCTTCTTCACTGCATTGTGTGGTTCCTCATAGAACCATTTCTCTCTGGGAAGGTTTCTTTGCATATGAAGTTGGATCTTTATGACTTGAAAAACCTCTTAATATGTGGGGGAAAATAAACAAAATGTTTAATGTATGGTACACTATCTAGCAGGACATTAACAGATAAAGAAAACTTGACTTAGCCTGTGTTATTATATGCAGTGACAGCCCTTTACAAATCATGATTTACTGGTATTTCACAAACATGTAACAATATATGCCAAATATGTTATTTGTCTATTAATACTTATTTGCTGTATTTAGCCTGTAGCAGATCTAAATAAATAAAGTTTTTTTTTTCTGGAATCTTTGTGTGGATGCCTTTATTTCTAAGAGTGTGGGACTTATAAGCATTAATTACTGCATCAACATAAATAAAAAAAAAGAAACCACATTAAAAATGAATTATTTTGACCATAAATGAATTAGGTTTAAAAGATACATTATTAAAAGTGCCTTATGTTTTCTCAGCAGGGCTGCAATTCCAGCTCATCCTAAATAATGTCTTGGATTTCCTTTGAATGTTTAATCACGACTGCAACTCCTATCAGAACGTTCAGAGGTCATCAGCAAATGAAATGCTCAAACTGCCTTAACTTGTTTCTATTGTTCCAGAGGAGCAGTAGTTCTGCACAGAGTTACTTCCAGGGTGTTTATAAGCTCCTCACATTATTACTAACAGCCAGCATAGCAACTTCACTATGGATGCTTATACCTGCAAGCACATTCTTTAGATGACTCCTCAACACTCTATAGATGAGAATAGAAACTTAACTTGAAAAGTAAATCAAGCTTTTTCTGAGGACTGAGGCACAGGTTCAGCACCACCACCTGGTATAAATGCACAGTTCTGCTTCCACCGCACTGATATTTTAGTCAGTTGTATGCTCACCCTTACTGACACTAAAACAAATTTGTCCAGTAGAAGCAGCTGCCTCATTCTCATTTGCCTTGAGGTGGGCTGTCCCTCAGTAAATTAAATTCAGCCTCTCATTTTAGCTCTATTTATATATAGTAACACCCACATCAGTTAGTCCATTTCAAATATATCTAGTAATTTCAACATTTCTATTCAGATCTCATCCAGCCCACAGATTTTCCATCATCTTAAACAAAACTGCCCAAATTTAACTCCATTAAAAAAAAATTCAATTTCAAAAAGTATTCTGAATTTTTAAGGTCATTTAACTTGGAACCCTTGTACATAATCCACACACCAACATTTTACTCACTGGATTTAAATATTATTCCTCACATACCATAATTGCCCTTACAAATACTGGGAAATAAGACTCTTCAGACATTGGAGTGCTTGTTAATGCAGATTAGACACTAAGATAGAAACATGAAAAAATCAAAATCAGCACAGGTGATTTCAGTAAGAGTCTGGTAGAGCACTTCCAAGTATAAACCATAAAAGAATACTTCACAGCGAATGTATTAAAAATAATGTGCACTTTTTCAAAGGTGCCATTTTGACTTTGATCTTTCATCATTTGGAAAGAACATCAGATAACTGGAGCCTGTGTGCCTGAGGATTAAATGTTCTTCACTAATCCACATCTCCAATACTGGTTTTCCTGAAAGTTATATTTATTTTCAAAATGAAGCTATAGTTTTCTCAAAATTAGGAATTTTTTTTTGTGCTATACCATATTTGAAAGTTCATTTTTTCAAACCTTTATAACAGGTCTTTAAATCAATTCAACAGATAAATAAAAACACATACATCACATATAAAGTATATATACCTACAAGTAAAAAAATGCTTTAAGAATTTCACACAAGAGCAATAAATAAATGTGTCATCAGCAATCTTGTCTAAATTGGTATTCTAAAATTCTAAATACTAGCGAACCCTCAATAACTTGTAGTCAATGTTTTACGTTGATGCATAAAACACTGCTACAGTACAGAAAGCAAAGGACAGTATAGCAGTCACTATATGTAGTGGTGACCATCTGACCTCTAGGTGCTGAGACAACTGGGCAGAAAGGTTTACTATTAAGACTGAGGTCAGTGAGATCTGGCAGGAGACAGGACACTGTCTCATTGAGCTTTAGTAAGTGGTAAGTGGCAGGATACTTCTCCTGCTGGGATGGGATGGACAGATCAGTGGAGCATTACAGTGATGGTTGTCCTTCTGGAAATTTCTACCATCTCTACACAGGTTCCCTTGAGCTCAGCCAGAGTGACCATTGGGTTCTTGATCACTTCTCTTACCATGACCCTTCTCCCACAATTTCTCAGTTTGGCTGGATGGCCAGTTATAAGAAGAGTCATCATTGTTTCAAACCTCTGACATTTAAGCATTTTGAAGGCAACTGTGCTCTTGGGAACTTTTAGTGCTGAAGGAAGATTTTTGTAGCCCTACTCCTCATCACCTTGACACAAACCGGTATGTAAGATCTTCATATTTCGGTTTTTGCACTGATACATATTGTCAGCCACGTGACCTTATATAATCAGGTGTGTGCCTTTTCTAATTACATCCAATCATTTGGATTCACCACAGCTGGACTTCAGTCAAGGTGCAAAAACATCTCAGTGATAATCTATACAATTGGATGCATCGGATTCATATTTCAAGTGTCTTAGCAAAGGGTCTGAATGCTTGTATCAATTTGATATTTCAGTTTTTATTATTAATAATTTTGCAAAAATGAAAAAAAATGTTTTTACTCATTCTGGGGAACTGAGTTTTGCTTGATGTTAAAAATAATACATTTAAATGATTTTGGAACAAGGCTACAGCATAAGAAAATGTATAAAAAGTAAAGAAGTCTGAACACTTTCTGAGTCCACCATATGGCAAGACTATTATTGTTATGATTCTTCTGCTTTTGCCATTTTTTTCTGCTGTCTTTGTAAATTTTTCTCTTAAGCTTTGTATTTTCCTCTATGGTATTGAATGATGATAATTCCATTTCCTCTTTCATTTTTTAGTTTCACTTTATTTTAGGACTTGTGGTTATATTTTATTGTTATTTTTCCTATATTGGGCAACTGTTGTTAACATCATCAACACATTGCTGGGTTCGGAGTTGCCAAACTTTGCAAGGGGTAATGTCCATAATTTGGAAATATATAAATGGGCATTGTGTGTTGCTTAATGTCCAAAACTGAACCACTAGGATCATGTGACCACAACATAATACAGTTCTCTGTGTTTTCAAAGAGTGTGAATGGAAAGACTAAAACTATTAAGTTTAACTTTGGTAGGGAAAATTTTGAGCAAATGTGGCAATGTCTAAGTAGGACACACTGGTATAAGTTTTTAAATGTGGAGACAGTCAAAGAACAGTGAAACAGGTTTAAAAACGTTTTACATGTAATGCAGGACAGGTACATACCTAAATTTGGAATTAATAGGAACTTAAAAAAAACTCTGGTACAAAGGTACAAAGTAAAAGACAGATGTATAAGTTGTACATATAAAACTAATAAATACATGAGGGCAACCATTAAAAGGATATCACGGAGGCTAAAAGACTGTTAGAGAGGAATATAGCAGACAACCCAAAGAGATGGTTTCAGTATTTTAGTAGTAAAAAGAACAGTCAAGGTGAAGGTGAAGTGTAAGAGGAATAGTAAAGGGGAATTAAAAATACAGACAGTGAGATAGCGAAAGCTCTAAATATGCATTTTTCCTGAGGTTTTCACAAGTGAGCAAGTGGATAACCTCCCAGAGGTAAACGCGACTGCTAAGGACGTGCTGAATGATACAGAAACTGTAGAGGGAGAAGTACTGCTCAGATTAAATAGACTGAGTACTTAGGTAGGAAAGTGAGTACATATATAAATTTCACTGTGCACTGGAGAAATTAGGAAGGACTAGAAAATGGGAAATATCATCCCATTATCCAAGCAGCTATAGGCCTGTAAGTTTAACATGCATCACAGGAAAATTAATGTAAAGAATTATTAAGAATAAGATTGAGCAGCTCATGGCAGGTACAGGAGTTTTTCTGAACTGTCAGCATTGGATTCAGAAGAGGGAAGTCATGTTTTACTAACATGCTGGAATTCTATGAGAAAGATCAAGGTGGAGCATATGATATTATTTATCTTGAATTTCATAAAGCATTTGATAAGCCACCACATGAGAGGTTGGGCATCAAACTATAAGATGTGTGATTTCAGGATTATGTTTATGCGGAACTGGCTCAGACACAAGAAGCAGAGAGTTATGGTGTGAGGAGTCTTATTAGAATTGGCTGATGTTAAGAGTGGTGTTCCACAGAGGTTAGTATTAGGGTAGGGGATATGTGCCTTACGGCAATGCTCTGGCACACAGTGCTAGGGCTGCTGCTATTTTTAATATATTGTATGTAAGTGATTTGGATAGAAATATACAGGTAAGTAACACGCTAATTAAGTTTGCAAATGATAGCAAGATTGGTGGATTGCAAATAATCTGGAATCTACCAAATTGTGCAGATTTGTGGCAGATGAAATTTAATGTCAGTAAATGTAAAATATTACCTGTAGGAAGTACAAATGTTAGGTTTAAATACACAATGTCTGAAAACTGAGAGTACACCTTATGAGAAGGATTTAGGAGTCATAGTTGACTCTAAGCTCTCGACTTTCCGACAGTGTTCAAAAGCCATTAAGAAGGCTAACAGAATGTTAGGTTGTGTGGAGTATAAGTCCAAGGAGGTTATGCTCAACCTTTATAATGCACTGGTGAGGCCTCATCTGGAGTACTGTTTGTAGTTTTGATCTCCAGGCTACAAAACGAACATAGCAGTGCTAGAAAAGGGCCAGGGAAAAGTGACTAGGCTGATTTCATGACTATAGGGGATGAATTATGAAGAAAGATTAAAAGAGGTGAGCCTTTTCAGTTTAAGCAAAAGAAGATTAAGAGGTGACATAATTGAAGTGTTTAAAATTATGAAAGGAATTAGTATAGCAGATCAAGACTGTTATGTTAAAAGAGTTCATCAAGAATAATGAGACACAGTTGGAAACTTGTTATGCGTAAATTTTGCACAAACGTTAGGAAGTTTTTCTTTATACAGAGAACTATAGGTACATGGAATAAGCTAAAAAGTAGTGTGGTAGACAGTAAGAATTTAGGGACTTTCAAAAGTAGACTTGAAGTTTTTTTTAGAAGAATTAAATACAGTATATAGGACTGGTGAGCTTTGTTGGGCTGGGTGGCCTGTTATCATCTACATTGTTCTAATGTTCTAATAAATCTCTAAAAGAATCTTGTGGTCGATAAAAAGGTTAAAAACTCTGACTTCTGGTTGTACACCCCTCCTTGTTATCCAGTTTTTCATTCTGTCTCCTCTCTTGGTCTTAAATTCATTCCAAAATTCCACAGCGTTATTTTTTGCAGAAGAACTAGAATGTTTAAGCACATTTAACTAGTGTTTGACAAAATACTGTATATGACCTTTGCATTCTTTTTCATCTTACTACAGCTTCAATTCTCTATCACCAATCTAATCTCTCCACCTACTACTTTTTTCATCATTTAAACAAACAAGAGTTATAAACATTTTAGTGAGTGTCTACTTCAAAATGTATGTGTCAAATGTTGATTTTAAGGAGTGGAGAACTGAAAGCTGGAAGTATTAAGCACATACTGCTTGTTTGGTCTCCTTATTGATTGTTCGGTAGGTGACCAATATTTCTATAATAATAAAAATTAGTGTTATTATCTTGATAAAAAGAAAATGTTTTCTTGCTGCATTAACCTTGCTTCTGACCAGCTTAATTTCATGACAGACAAATGTAAATCCACACAAATTCAAAACAGCATATGCTGGGACTTTCATTAGCCACCTGACTATTTCAATCAAAAAGCACCTGCTTTTTTTAAAGTAAGCCCTAATGTGAACAAAATCATTTGTGTATGTAAAATAATTAAATAATGCATGAATGAATTGTGGGAAAAGAAGCATGCAAATGCATAAACAGTGTTAAAAATATGAGTGCTTAAGTGTGTAAATTTGGTATGGTTTTATATTTTCCTAATGTTTTATGTTTGTGTATTTCCAGAAAGAAAGCTGTTTACAAATACATTGAATCAATTTTACTCAACAGCATAACAGCTCAGTTGTTATTGATGCGGCCCCATAGCTTGAGGAGACCAAGTCATTTTCTGTGTGGTCTGCATGTTCTATCCCATCTGAATGGATTTTACTCCTGATCTTCTGGTTTTCTTTCAAATATCTGTGCTTAGATTAATTTGTTACTGTAGATTTGCTAGTAAAAATGAGGATGAGGTAATGTTTGTGCACACTCTGTGATGGACCAACAGCCCCACTGCTGCCTTTTTACCAGTTCAGGATCCTCACAACCTAAAATTTCGATTGAGCAAGTTTAGCGAGAGGAAGTACAGATTAGAAAGAAAATAGAGAATTTATTATTCAGTCATTAATTATTGAGGAAAAACAAAGAAAACATATTCTTTAAAAAACTGAATTAAACATAAAGAAACAGGAAAGTGGTTTATTAACAATGGAAATTTCTGTGCTATTAATATGTTCAACATTTAAGGACAGAGTTGACAAATGTAATATATAATGTTTTTATATCCAGAGTATTGCCATATATATTGCTTTACTTGTAAGCTGAGCATATTTTTGGATAAACCTAAGTAACTAATAAACTATTATCTTAATCCAACATAAATATATTAGTGAGTTTTTCTGTATTTATTATTATTATTATTATTATTATTATTATTAAAGCTTTTTAAACCTTCAAAAATAAAAAAAGTTTACTCATTTAAAAAAGAGAAAATGTTTCCAGGATTTTTTTAAAAAACAAATTATGCTTAGAGATGCAAAGTGCTTGATTAAACTGACGTTGCCTGATCTGACTAAAAATAGTAAATTACAGTATAAACTATAAAATAAATTAATCTTGTTTCTATTACAGGTTGCTGCCTAATTTTAGACACTAGATGGCAGTGTGATCCCAAAAACGAGCACAGGGTGTCTGACTTAAGATAGAAAAAATGAATGCTGTCTGAATATTTTTATATAGATATTCTCATTTTAAAGAACTATTTCAACAATGAAAGATAGTATTTTATATCTTTTTGAACACTATTTATTTATTTAACCTCAGACATAAATATTTAAGAAAGACCAATTAAAGGCTTTTTTTTTTACACAAAAAAATCCAATGTCTTATAATGAGTTTTTTTTTTAAATGGGCTGAAGAAAAGTTCCATATGTCTTCATGCATATATGTTATATAAAAAAGTTAGCACACTCTCTTTCAATTCTGTGGTTATACATATAATATAATCTAGTCCTCAACAAGTCCTACAATTGGAGAAATCAAACTTCAAGTGATAAATGACACAAAAGCGATTTTACATTCAATACATAATCACCTGTAGCTGCCATCACTTGAAGTAATAATTTTCTGTACATATTTATCGGTCTCTGGTATCATACTTGATTTCTGACAATATTCAATTATGCACAGCTCTCTTAGGGTCCCCCCAAAGTATTTCAGTAATGTGAAGTTTTGACTATGACCTGGTCATTCTAAAGATTTAATTCTTCTCTTTTGTAGTCATTAAGTTGTAGATGCTCTATTTATCTTAGGATCATTGCCCTGTTGAATGATCAATTTTCCAGCCATGCCTTGTCTTTCACATAGATGGCCTTTCATTTTCTTTTCAATTATCTCTGGTGGACTCAATAATAGTGATATGTAGCTGTGATTGCATAAGAACCTAGAAATCAATCTTCCAGCACTATTCTGATGTTCTTAAGGTGAAAACAAGCAGGGAGTTCTACTTTGGTCTGTCCAGGGGACATGTTACAAGCTTTCTTGTAGTTTTACAAAATATTTTGTAGTTTGTTCAGAATTGACTCTGTAAACTTAACATGTTGTACCATGTGTTTTTTTTTTTCTACACTTCTTCTTTTGGATCGATGAAGTGAAGTATACAGTATTTAAAATGGTGAACACCTTTTGGGTTCTTTTTCATTTCTTGCAGCATCATAATACAGATTTCTGGGTGAATTTACTGGGGTGTCCTCTAGTATGGAGTTTGGCAACTATCTTGAAAGTTACCCCTTTCAATACTCCTTCTCATCGTTGACTTATAGACTTTAAATTGTTGGGAAATGTCCTGAAAACACTTCCCTGATTGAGGAGTAAAAATTTGTGGTGATGTATTTTGTTCTTGGCATGGTGTTAATCACAATACTCACAGTACCCAGAAATTCTATATCAGCAACTAACAGAGTGTAATTGATTAGTTGTAACAATCTCTAATGGCCTTTTCGACTGATGTAAAAGCAATAAGGGTACACAGATTTTTACACTATGTACTGTATGTGTGTGTTCTACGTACCTACCCAGATGGACCACCTCAAATTTGGCCCCAAGTGCTGCCGTGCAGCGGGCAACGCCTCAGCACCACACTAATTCCGATCCCCAACAGGCATGACCCAATTGGATCTCCAGTTAGGTTTTGCTATATGTTTGCGAGACATGGACACTATGCATTGAGCTGAGATGAAGACTAGACTCCTTCGGTACTGTGTCTCTTCTGAGAATCCTTGTGTACTGCTGGTTTGACTTTGTGTTTAACGAGTCCCGAATGTGGCACATTACCTGCATTGTGAGGGAACGTCAGTTATGGCACTACAATTATATGATGCAATTCCCCAAGCATGATTGGCTTACAGGATCCTCACTGTTGAGGACCTGAGTGGCTGTACAAGGCCAAAGGGACACCCACATAGCACCTGGCTGTGGCAGATAGATGGTCATTTCCAGGGGGTGGGACAGGACTGCGTGTCTCCTTGGGGGGTTGTCAACCAGGATCGTGAGTTTTTTTCGTTCTGTGGTGAATACGGCAGGCAATACATTTGACTGGTGCATGCTTGCCAACTTCACCTGTTCTGTATGTGTGTGTGTTTCGCACAACAAATACTATGTTTGTTTGGTTGAATATATAATGGCAATGGTAAATTTGTTACACATTTTTGTCACTTTGGACTTGGTGAATATTAGATGATGGTAGTTACGATTTAATATATTTAAAGAGACTGCAATTTCATTTTCACATCACTGTATCTGTAGGTCTCAGCTAAAAAACTTACTTCATGTTCCTCTTCCTACACTACATTTGAGGTCGCCCATCTTTAGACAGGCAGCCTTCAAGATTTGGTTGCTCTTTGCCCTAGATTTGAAAAAGATGGCTCTGAAAATGTTTGGACAGATAAAATCCCATATTTAGTATAGGTAACTGGCTATATTATTTAAAAATGACTATATACAGGTAAAATTCCGTTACAACGAATATCTTTACAACAAAATTTTCATAACAACAAAGTATTTTTATGGTCCCGACAGTTTCCCCATATGACGCGGGTCTACAGAAATCTCATTACTACGAAGTACATTCAGCAGATACTTTCATTACAATGAAGTGTCCAAAAGACCTTGAAATGCCTGAATGAATCATCCACACAGCAGCTAGTTCTATGGCAGCAGCTCAGTTGTGCACAACGATCCCCAAACAGAAACATTGTAATTTTTTTTTCTTTCTTCGAACTTTCCTCGTACTGTTTTTTTTTTTTTTTTTTGCCTTTTTGTTTCCTGCGGTTTTCAGTGATACCTTTTGCTAATTGCTCGTCAACATATGAAAAACATCCAATGGAATTTAACTCATTGTCAAACTCCTACAGAAATGGCAGATACAAAAAAATGATAACAGTTCATATTAGAAAAAAAAACTTTACGTTTTTGAAGCTCTCGATTGCAGCAAAAAGAAAAAAGATGCTGTCAGTGAATTTGGAATTTCATGATCAACACTGTCAACATTCTTGAAAGACCGACCAAAAAAAGAAGAAAAATTTTGGGTTGCAAACATATGTGAACTGCTGCATTTGAAGACATCGAAAAAGCAGTTTTTATGTGGTTCGGTGATGTTCGTTCAAGAAACATTCCTAATAATCCGGCACTCATTCAAGAAAATGTGAGGTTTGTAAACACTCTTGGGACCTCCCCCAACTAGACAGCACGCCGAAAAGCATCCCAAAGTCCGATCTCTACATCTATGAAAGACTACTTATCTGTTGCCAGGGCAACAGCAGGCTCAAAGCTATGCTGCGTCTCTCCGCCAAAGCAAACAGAAACGATATTGATGGGTGATGCAAGGATTACTTGATCACTGATCTGGCCATGACCCTGCCTGACTGCTGTCTGTTTATAGCAGAGTAACAGGTCACACTACTAAATAAGTGTGCTGTTCCTGTTTCAAGCTGAATAAAGCTGGTTTTGCTAAAGTACTGAGACTAGGCCTCGTGTTTTGGGATGCAAGACAGGGACTTATAGCACGGCCCTGATCTTTTAGGATTTGCTTCTGTGTCACTTCACTGCAGCGCTAAGAGCCTGTTGTTAACCTGCCCCAGCAACGGACAAACAATCTTCCACAAGTGCTGCAATCGCGCTTCGGGACACACTTCAACGTGTCGCTCCTGTTGGGTGGGGAGTGGGGGGGGAGCTCTCAAAAGAGTTCAGAAACATCACAATATGAAGAAGAAAAGGATGATTCAGCTCCTGATTGATAACTGTGCTGCTCACAACATGTTTCCACATTTAGATAATCTTCGCATTGAATTCCTCCCACCCAATTGTACAGCAGTGCTTTAGCCATTGGATTTGGGCATCATTCGCACCCTGAAAGTGTATTATTGCAAGGAAATGCTGAGAAAAATTCTCATCAGCATAACTTGTAGGCAGAAGGAGACTAAAATTAACATGAAAGAAGCCATTGAAATGATTGCAAATGCCTGGGCGCAAGTTAAAGAAAGCACTATAGTAACAAATACAGAATCTCTTTACAACACAATTTTTGTTACAACATAATATTTTTTAGGTCCCTGGGAGTTCATTGTAATGGAATTTTACCTTTATTTGTGAATAAGACCCATGGCTTAACCTGGTAGGTAACACTTTATTTAACCTCTTGTGACTACTAGGGGGTGCCACCAAACCCCAGACACAAGTCCCCAGGTTCAAAACAAGTATTGTTTATTGAATGCTGTAACTTTAACAGGCTTCTTTTCCACACAGCATAATCCTGCTTTTCCCAGTAGGGATGCTCCATCCCATTTGCCCTTCCTGCAGAGTGGCATCCTAGCTGGGTTTGTGATTCCCAACAATGGCTGCCAGTCCTGCTGCCCTTCCCTTCTGTACCATTGATTGTGTTGGCCTCCCAGCTAGGTGAGAGAAGGAAGTCCATCCTGGCTGGGACACTGTCCATTATTACAATCTCCAAATTTTGGCATTTTCAAGTGGTGATATTTGGAGAAATAGTGCATACTTTCCAAGAGGGCTAAGCAGGGAACATAGAAAGGCCATATTGAATGTGCTTATTCTAAGACCTGAACTAAGGACAACAAAAGAGCAAAAAAAAAATGATTGTGTCGAATAAAACAATGGTAGTTTTACAATGCTGTATAGGAATGTGTAGAGCAATGAGAATTTGGTCTAAGAACATTTTATTTCAGTCTTCCAAAATGTATTACTTTTCTTATTGTTAAGTCTGAGTTTTTCTAAATCAATTCTGACAACAAATAATTTATTTAAGTAGTGCATTTCATTAAAGAGGCTCAAAATGCTTTACAACTAGTACTGTGTGTGTGTAAATGAAAAATTCAAGTTATAAAACAGGCAAGAAACGGAAAGCCCTCAAGTAAGTGAATGAAAATTAAGTTACAATTGAAATTAGATATTTTGTAGGTCTCTAATGGTTAAAATGTTTGATTAGATAACCAATGCTATGATCAGATGACCAGAGAAGAGAGGAAAGCAGAAATTTCACATGGTGTAGCAGCTACAGAAAATAAACCAGTAGGAATTACAAGGCCAAAAGACTGCAGCCTCACCTGGGCACTCCACAATACTTTTAAGCATTAAGAAGAATGACGCTGATCACAGCAATATTTTGTCATCATTTAACTCAGTTGGAATCACCATTAATTTTACTGAATCAGCCCGCAATCTAGGAGTTATCTTTGACTCTAGCATGTCATTTAAAGCACATATTACAAAGTTATCCAAATCATGTTTTTTCCATCTTAAAAATGTTGGGAAATTAAGGCGCTTTCTAAATAAACAGGATTCTAATAAATTAATTCATGCATTTATTTCTAGTAGGATTGACTACTGCAATGCAGTGTTCACTGGATGTTCAAACTGTTCTTTATACAGCCTCCAGTTAATCCAAAATGCTGCTGCAAGAATTATTACAAGAACAAGAAAATACAAACACATAACTCCAATTCTTAAATCCTTACACTGGCTCCCGGTTAAGTTTAGGGCAGATTTCAAAATCCTCCTTTTAACATATAAAGCATTAAATGGCCAAGGTCCGGCTTACTTGTCTGAACCTATCATGACTTACAAACCAGAGTCCACATTAAGATTTCAAGATGCTGGTCTGCTTATGATTCCAAAGATTAATAAAATAACATTGGGAGGTCAAGCTTTTAGTTATAGGGCCCCTAAACTGTGGGATGGTCTGCCTGCTACAATAATAGATGCCCCTTCGGTCTCAGCTTTAAAATCCAGGCTGAAGACTCACTTCTTCAATTTAGCATACCCTGACTAGAGCTTCTGATTAACTGTACAGACTGCATCTCTGTTGTTAGTCATTAGCACTAAAACATAAGTAACACGATCATTATAATTTGTTACTAACCCTCACCTATTCTGTTTCTCTTTTCAGTACTCAAATGTGGTACCTGCCAAGTTGTTTTGCCTGCCTGAGGTGAAGTCATCCCTGATGGAGGATCGCAGGAATCGTGGGGCAGATGGGTCCTTTCATTGGATTGGCTGGCCCAGTGCTGTTTCAGCTGTGGAATAGCCAAATGGGGGAGGCAGCTTGATGGCTGAGGTCTCCAGGACTCTAAACAAATCTAAATCATATTATGTAATATCATCTACTGTTAAATTCTGCTCCTACTTTTATACTGTATTAAGGATTTGTTCTGTTCTGTGTATTGTATTGTATTTACCCCCTTCTTTTTGACACCCACTGCATGCCCAACCTACCTGGAAAGGGGTCTCTCTTTGAACTTCCTTTCCCATGGTTTCTTCCATTTTTTTCCTACAAGGGTTTTTTTGCAAGTTTTTCCTTGTCTTCTTAGAGAGTCAAGGCTGGGGGGCTATCAAGAGGCACGGTCTGTTAAAGCCCATTGCGGCACTTCTTGTGTGATTTTGGGCTATACAAAAATAAATATTGTATTGTATTGTAGTATTCTTTGAAAAGAGTCATACATGCTGCTGAGAACAAATGCAAAGCATTAAATATATGGTGTTGTGGTATTACTTGTAATCTTTTACAACAGATGCACTGCTATGAAACTGTCAATTTACAAAAGTGTGTTTTTAGCAGTTTTTTTTTTTGATGTTTAGTAGTATTAGCCTCGTGTATCTCTAGCAGGAAATTATTCGATAGTCTATTTACATAAAAGCAACAGGCTGCTTTACCATTTCTGTTCTGTTCTCAATTTGCTCTTGGAACACTTAGCAAGTCAGTGTTTGAAAATATGAGATTATTTTTAGAGATTATCATTTTATTATGACTCTGAACTAATCCATAACCTCAGCCTCCCTTGACAGCATATTCAGAAAAGCATGCTTTGTTTGTTTCAGTTTTATAATGCATTTATATAGTTTAAGTGGTGTCATTGCCAGGTGACAGTGATTTGAGGCATATATCTGGCCTACTCTTTTTTATTATCACCTCAATTATTATTGTTTTATTTTTTATCCAGCTCTAAGATTTTTCTCTAAATATTTTCATCTTTTTTCCAGCCAGCCTGCTGCTTCTCATGGATGACAGCTGCCATCAGAATGGTCTTAAGGGATGCATAGACCAACAGTTTTGAATGCTGGCTTTGATGCCTGCTGTCCTTTGTTAAAATTCTGGTTTCCTACCCTTAAGATGACACGTCCTTTTTTCCTTATTGATCTCCATTATATGTATATTTGTTGTGGTCATACTTATTGATTAGGAACTGTACATGTTTTTCTGACACTTACCAGTACTTGTGTTCTTTACCTCCAGCACATGAAAGCAATAATATAAATGAACCAGCAATTATTTAAAAAATGTTTTTTTGTTTCTTTTTTTACATATTGCTTATCTGGAATGTGATACTGGCTAATATTATATTAATGTACTGCAGGGATCAAGGAAAGATCTCTAGCCTGTGCCTGACAGAACCTTCATGAGGAAAAAAATAAATAAAAAGCAGGCTTAAGGCAAGGCCAAGAAAACTCTCTTGAGTAGCCTATGGAGCATAGCACAATAATCCCTATCTTTCTCATGGAAATTATTAGAAAGGTTTGTATAACTTTTATAATAGTTGTTAGATCTCGAAAAATACCAATATAATATCTGCACAGTAAAGAACACTTTTTCAAGGCAGTGTTATGCAATTAGGTTTGTTTGAGCTTATTAATTTTTAATGTACTTTTGTATATTGTCATTATACTTACTTACTTAGGCATTATACATCCATCCATTCAACAATAATTTTGAATTATTTTTCAAATATATTTGTAATCTAAAATATGTCATTATGTGACATTTTTGAAATAAAGCAATGAAACACATTCTTTTATTATTGTCTATCACAGTTAAGTAACATATCTTCATATTATTAAGCCTTCTGCTTAGAATTTTCATGACAAAACTGGAAAAATTGCTAATTTACTTCAACATAACTTGGGTTCTGACTCTGAGTTATCCTTCATATCAACATATACTTTTAATTTCAATCCTGGATGTAACTCAATTTCATGTAATTTCATTCATTAATAACTAAAAATGTATGGGTCTGACTTTACTTATACAATCATTGTAAGAGCCATTTTCCTAGTCCTATAAGATTTATGAATATTTTACTAGATTACAATGCATAATCTATGGGAGGTTCCTATAACCCCCATAAGTAGAATTGTATTGGTATATTCTTGCCATTTCTAACAGCTTTGAGTAAACATTATTCTTCAGTTAGTGACCAGCCTTGCCATGTGTAAGGTGTGGAAGGCATAAGGTTTTAAACTCAGGTCTACGGGCCCTTTGAGTGTGTAAAGTAACTCGTAAAACAGCACTTATTTAAGTGTTGAACCGTATGCTTAAGGCGTACAGAAGAAGAAATTAAGAACCTTTAAGTATAGAAAGAAGAAGCTAAGAATCTTTAAGCATATAAGAAGCTAAGAATCTTTAAGTAAAGAAGAAGAATAACTGAAGTTTAGAGAAGATACATTTTTCATTTTTTTGCCTTTTATACTACATGTGTAACTATTTTTCTTTCATTCTTGTGTGGATTATTTGCTTTTAACTTTCACTAAAATATTTTTAAAACTAACTTTTGGATTGAGAGATTTCTTTCGGCATGTGTTTTACCCATGCTTGAACTTGCCTTACAATTCGGCGGCTACGATCATATTCTTAAATAACCGTCATACCTTCTTTAACTCTCAATTTGGTAACTACACTTTCTTTTTAATTACATTCTATTTTTTGTTTTGTAAGGATTTTAAATTATAAACTTTTTTTGTCTTGCCATGTTAATGAACCACTGAAGGAAATTTGAAATTATTAAAAATGATTTACCTCCATGAATAACATTAACAAGCAAAACATTTATTCTTAATTATTGTATGCTAAAGATTTAATTGTAACATTAGTTTATGAGCAAAGGCTGAGAAACAAATCCTTTAATGAACCTGTGGAATCTATCTGTATTACCTATTTGTGCTTTGTGTCCTCCCCCACCATAACCTATCATCTATGGGGGAGGAGCAAAAGCTTTAGATTCGTCAAAAATCCGGATCTCCAGTTTTCGACAGATCTCTCTGTTTAAAGGTCCCCGATACCAAAAATATTGTATCTCGAAGATGGGTGTGTGTCTGTCTGTGTGTCACAGTCTCTTGATGGCAGTCTGGAGTTAAAATGGCTTGATGGAAAAATACCAAACTTGAAACTTTAGCCCGTTATGAGATGAATATGTGCTGATTAGTTTTTGAGCCAAATTGTGCAAGAGAAAGAAGCACTGTAGATGAACCCTCAGATACTTAAATTCTGCAATTAATTATGAATTCTTCTTATCAATTGCTATAGTAATGACTTATTTTATGATCAGAAAGATTAGCAACAGAGCAGTAAATAATTACTAACAAGTTATAGAATAGTTCAGGTAATTTGGTTCCCAGGGCACAAAGCCTAGTGACGCTCATGTCCGAAATTTATAGTCTTTGGGCAAATCATTGCATTATCTAAAAATCTAACATAACGGAATGGTCTCATTGTGTTCTGATTCATTTTTATTGAAATACAAAACTCATAGAAGCTTAGTGATGTTTCTGAGAAAGGTATTTTTTTATATATGTAATGGAAGGAATCAATTCAAATGACATGTACTTAAAAACAAAACGTTATTTTTGTCACATGCTCTCAAATAGGGATTTTTAAGAGCACACAGCAAACATACACATTCACATAGCCCAAAATAAAACAGTAGGGCTGCTGCCTCATAGTAAAGAAACCAGGATTCACATCCCGGGTCCTCCCTGCATGGAGTTTGCATGTTCTCCCTGTGTCTGTTTGGGTTTCCTCCAGGTGTCCAAAGACATGCAGGTTAGGTAAACTCCTGCCTTGTGCCCTATGTCAGCTGGGATAGGCTCCAGCAACCCCCACAACACTTTTCAGTATTAAATGGCTTAGAAACTGACATGACAAAAGGAATTATGTGTCTACCTGTCTCTTTGACTTTCCATAAAATTTTAATACCTAAGCTTTCAGTTTTCTTAAAACTTTATGTCCTTGTGAGACACATTTACAGAGTAAGTCAATGCAGTTCTCATTACATGAGCTAAAAGTTGGTGCTTTACTAAATTGCCTTTTTTAAGACATAAAAATAAACAGCAGCAGAAACAAAGAATCAGCATAGATGCACACCAAAGATTAAGAATATTTTAACATAGTAAATTATCAAACAATAAATAATTTTTAAAAAGTATTTAAAAAGCTTAACAATCACTCTTTAGTATACACTGACTCTCTGTTCACATTTTTGAGAAAGTTGGGACATTAGTGTGCATGTGACCATTACAGTCAATTTTAAAATAAAGAATAGTCCACAGAAAGCCAAATTCGAACCTTAACAAGTATTTTATTCCAGAATGCATATTAGGATTAAATCCCCTTATCAGTGAATCACAAATTATGCTTGTAGAAATGACGTTCTTTCCACAAAAGTACAATTCATCTGTGACATCAAGTTCATTACAAGAAGCATTGTAATAAATTGGCCAGATGTCAACATAATGCAGCATTTTGGGCAAAAAGTTATGCTAGGGATATGGCAGAGAAACTTTTAATTCATAGTATAGCTCTTGGGAGACCGCAATTATCCTCTAACAATGGAAATGATGACACCTAAGACAGAGCCATCATCCTTGTCAAAGGATCAATACAATATAGACAATCTATGAACATAAGAAGTAGCTGCAAGTTACCATAGTGCGCCCTAAAAGCTCACTTCAGAGCTGTATGCCAGTCAGGAGGTGCACAGAATTGGTAAGAACAGAAACATAGCACTTTATGTAACAGCATTTGAAGAGCCTTTAGGATAAAGTAGCCTTAAAATACTGTTGAGGTCGGTAAAACAGCAGAATTTCCTGCAAGACATGCACTCTTCTGTAAAAAATATTGTTGCAATCTGAGCTTTGCGTTACACAAATAAAACTAGAAAAACAGTCCTTTTCTATAACACACTTTATTACAGAGCTGTGGGAACAATTTTGAAGTCTTTTAACACAACTTAAAAGCACATCAGAAAATTGTGAAATCATTCCACAAAAAGTGACTGTTTCTGTCTCATCGGATTTAGTAAAATACAAAATGCTTCAACGATACCTCAGAATGCAGAACCTCTGCTTCCCCAACCCAATTATGTCTACTTTAAGTACACAAAATCACAGCATATTCCTCTCATTTTGTGTATAAACACATATCACATTTATTTTAAACACTGACATAATGTTAAGTGTCAGAATTTGCTTGACCACCATATTTTTCTTCATTACAGTATTTCGTTATTTCTCTGTACCATGATATAATCCAACACTCTCCTTTACACTTAATTCCATATTATTATTTAGAGAAGTCTACAAATGATTTAAAAAATAAATATTTAGGTATTTGTAAATCATCCAGTTCAATAACCAACTGTACCTACTGGGAAGTAAGCACTATTACTCTGGAAAATATTTAGGGTACCAGACAGCTCACCCCATTTAGTTAAACAAAAATGATGTTGAAAAAGTCCTAAACATCAAATATAAACAATTGACTTTCTGCTGGAGCCCTGTCATTCCTGTGCATCAGGTTAGAACGCTCTTTTTTGTATCGCTTGAACCAGTAGAGGTGGGGCCTACTTGAGGCTTTGTTGGCCTGCCTAGGTGTCCCCATTGGGTGACTGTTCAATTTTGCAGAGAAAAGAGAAGATACGGTTACAGTCAGTGAAACCTCTTGTTACGGGGCTTGTACTGTACACCTTCTCAGAACCTAGAAGATGGTCCCCAGGCACACATGTGTTGAACTGCTTATCCAGGACAGGGTTGCAGGGCAGCTGAAGCCTATCCCAGCAATCATCAGGTGCATAGCAGGAACAACACCTCTGACAGGGTGCCAGTCCATCACGGGGTGAACTTACAAACATACTGTACACACACACACACACACACACACACAATAATGCCAATTTAGCAACCCCAATTTGCCTAATCTGTATATATTTGGACTTTAGGAGAAGACCCATGCAAAGTTTTATGCAGGGAGTGCCTGGGATGTGAGCTCCATTCTCCTGAATGTGAGGGTAAAAGTTCTACCACTGTACCACTGTGCTGCCCATTGTTAAATCAATTACATATATTTTCAATTATTTCAAAAGATATCTTATTTAGTGATGTATCTTTAAATACATCATTAAATAATACATCTACACTCACCTAAAGGATTATTAGGAACACCTGTTCAATTTCTCATTAATGCAATTATCTAATCAACCAATCACATGGCAGTTGCTTCAATGCATTTAGGGGTGTGGTCCTGATCAAGACAATCTCCTGAACTCCAAACTGAATGTCAGAATGGGAAAGAAAGGTGATTTAAGCAATTTTGAGCGTGGCATGGTTGTTGGTGCCAGACGGGCCGGTCTGAGTATTTCACAATCTGCTCAGTTACTGGGATTTTCACGCACAACCATTTCTAGGGTTTACAAGAATGGTGTGAAAAGGGAAAAACATGCAGTATGCGGCAGTCCTGTGGCCGAAAATGCCTTGTTGATGCTAGAGGTCAGAGGAGAATGGGCCGACTGATTCAAGCTGATAGAAGAGCAACTTTGACTGAAATAACCACTCGTTACAACCGAGGTATGCAGCAAAGCATTTGTGAAGCCACAACACGCACAACCTTGAGGCGGATGGGCTACAACAGCAGAAGACCCCACCGGGTACCACTCATCTCCACTACAAATAGGAAAAAGAGGCTACAATTTGCATGTCTCACCAAAATTGGACAGTTGAAGACTGGAAAAATGTTGCCTGGTCTGATGAGTCTCGATTTCTGTTGCGACATTCAAATGGTAGAGTCAGAATTTGGCGTAAACAGAATGAGAACATGGATCCATCATGCCTTGTTACCACTGTGCAGGCTGGTGGTGGTGGTCTAATGGTGTGGGGGATGTTTTCTTGGCACACTTTAGGCCCCTTAGTGCCAATTGGGCATCGTTTAAATGCCACAGGCTACCTGAGCATTGTTTCTGACCATGTCCATCCCTTCATGACCACCATGTACCCATCCTCTGATGGCTACTTCCAGCAGGATAATGCACCATGTCACAAAGCTCGAATCATTTCAAATTGATTTCTTGAACATGACAATGAGTTCACTATTCTAAAATGGCCCCACAGTCACCAGATCTCAACCCAATAGAGCATCTTTGGGATGTGGTGGAACAGGAGCTTTGTTGCCCTGGATGTGCATCCCACAAATCTCCATCAACTGCAAGATGCTATCCTATCAATATGGGCCAACATTTCTAAAGAATGCTTTCAGCACCTTGTTGAATCAATGCCACGTAGAATTAAGGCAGTTCTGAAGGCGAAAGGAGGTCAAACACTGTATTAGTATGGTGTTCCTAATAATCCTTTAGGTGTATATAATAAGTGTATAATTCAATTTAAGATATTCTTAAACAATTTAAAGATGCAGTATCTGAAATGAAATTGCAGATCAATTAGTGATTTAAAAATACAGTATCTTTAAATGCATTTGAGATAGCTTAAAATCAATGTATTATATTATAAAAATCTATTTCAATATATCCTAAAATACATTTTGAGGTGTCTTTGAATATTAATCTGGGTTATAATCTCTCTATTATAATAAAATAAATCCTGGGACAAGATACTTTCATGTCCCGCGAGACAAGACTTTGTACCAATAGATTATTTCCGGGGCTGGAAATAAAAGCCAAAGAGTAGATGACAAAGTAGAACGTCGTAAAGAATTCAAAAACGTTGGCACGATACACATGTAGAGCAGGTTAGAGAAGTACTACATTTCGAAAGTCTCAAAAAATTATAGTAAAGATTAGCAGAAACAAATGGAAATTATTACTCTGTGAAATGCTCAGTAAATGCTAGATACCTAAACAGGCTGAAATAGAAGGCCAAGAGCCTCATAGAACTGACCCAAGATTGACTTGAATTGGTGGCAGAAAAGTGGAGGATAGCAAAGTCAGAAGCCATCATGAATAGTCCTGTTCATCCACTTCAAGATGCAGAGACCTTTAGGCATCATTTTATTTCATCCCATAGAGCTAAAAGGCACTACTAGACCTTTTGTGCCCACACATTATGCTGCATAATGCCTCCTCCTCTTGTGTCTCTCCTTACCCTTGCCTTGTGCAGAAACAATGTTTTTAAGGACATTGTGTCAATATAAAGGTGACACTTGTAAATGTACATATAGTCCTGGGTATTACACATTTTGGGGGCTGTTTATGTATGTTAACATTTTTTGAGGGAATTAACAATTTCAAAACTATGGTTTCTCAAATGCATAGTGTTAATGTGTCATGGCATTTGTATGGCATATTTGTTATATGCTCTCCTTATAGGCACACTTCTGTCAGGTCTTCGGGGAAATAGTAAAAGAGGTGGGTGACAAGAGCTTGCATACATTTCACCTTGTTTTCTTTAAAAAACTCACCCATGATTTGAATAACTAAAATATATAACAGATGTGTACTGACATGCTGAAACATGAGCACATACAATTGGCCATAAACTGGTGCTTATAGTGAGGAAGAGGAGTGGAATGGGAGTATAGGGCAGATGATTTCAGAAAATATAAAAATGCACTGGACCACAATATAACTGAAATGAAAAAACTGAAAATATTCAATAGTTTTGCAACAGTAAAGAAAGACATATTAATAGAATAAAAGTTTCTGGCGTTAATGCTAGGAATATTAAAAATAAAGTACCTGAGCTGGTGTTCTATTTAGGAGTGTGTGTGAGGGATGTTATTGCAATGCCATATACTTTGCTTAATCCAAGGAACTAGAATGAGCCTTTCATACATACAGTAGATAAGGCCTGTCTTTTCTAAGTAAGATATTAAAAAGGAAGCACTTTTCATATAAATACATTAAAGAGAATTATTTTAGATAAGAAATGAAGTAAATTTTACTGAAGATATTTGTATTAAAAAAAGAACACAACAACAATAAAGGGTGTGTTATGTGGAGATAATAGTGCCACAGATAAGAGTGGCTATAAAAACTGGCAATATTGAAAAATCGAGCATAAATTGCATACTGACAGCAAAGAGGAAAGTAACTACATGTAAAATGTGAAAATACATTATGTATGATGAAAGTCAAAGAACAAAGTTAGGAGAGACCAGGACGAAGTAGACATTATCCTCCTCACTTTACCTTGAGTATGTTATTAATTCCTTTAATTTGGAAAAAAACAACTTAATCAAACAAATGAAAATAACACAGCCAGCACAAATGTATGCTTTGACAACAATCCATAAAGGTCAAGATTAAACTCCCCACTAGAACAACAGAGCTTTGCAATTAGAATGACTGGTCTAAAATTATTCTATCCATAGAATGAAACGCAATGTTTTGCACTTTTATCCTGTCTTGATATTGCACCAAATACAAAGTATTATCAGAAAGGTTTTAAGGGTGATTTCATATCCAGGGCTGTTCAAGAGAGTTATACAAAATGGTTTGTCCAAAATGGTTTAGGTATAGGACATTCCCAAAACATGTGACAAGTGAAATGTCATTTTCATTCCCATCTCGATTTGCTATCATTATGATGAAGCCACCTCCCATTAACTACTGGAAAGATATCTAGAATTTCTAGAATGTCTAGAATTTCTCCCTTCTTATGGGATTCATGCCAATCTCATATTAAACAATCTCTTTTGACTTTATCTAGAACAAATGGGAGTTACATTACCAAATTTTAATTTGTTTCATTGATTGCTTGTTTCATGCTCAGTTTGGCACTGACTCATCTCATCCCACACCCTTCTATACCCAACTTGCTTACAATTGAGCTGGGCTGGATTCATCCACATGACCTTCTTATTAGTTTTTATAAATCCAGGATAACTAATACATTCAGCCAATTGTTTCATATACCCTTTAAATCTTTCAGAATGCTTAAAAACATATTAAGATAGTTCCAAGTTGGCACTCCACCATATTATTTATTATTATTTTTCAATAAAGGACTACACACTAGAGGTCAACATTTCTATGATGGGTTTCTCTAGGAATTCACTTAATGGTGGACTTGTATGATGAGTCTGGACATTCCAGTCTGTTTGCTCAAAATTTTTCATTTCATCTTCCTCTTTCTTCTTTTACCTTTAACTCAGGGCTTTGTTCAGGGCATGTGCATTTTGTCTTTTTTTACCACTATCATGTCCTCTGTGCAACTATGCTGCCTCTTCAGCCTGTTCTATTAAACACGTTTACACTCTGTATGGCCTTCTACATGATACTGGCATGGCAGCTGTCCCAGAAATAAGGAAAAGGCCTTTGGACCTTCCCTTATTTAATTTGGTATACTACTTTTAAATATTTTAAGGTCACCTCTAAAAATCCTAATCACTAGCACATGCTATATTGTTTTGTTCACAGGACAGTTTACTAATAGATTGCACTTTTCACTACTTGAAAAGTCTGACCTGCTGTGTAAATGTTGCTATCTTAACACTCTGGAATGTTTATTCTATACATTCTGGACAGTCCCCCTTGACTCTGGCTGTTCCCTAGTCATCTATCTAGTCTTGTGCTGCAACTATTCTTAGTAAAATCTTTCCTTTCTGTCCTTAATTATTATTGCTTTTTTATTTATTGCCCTGTTCCTGTTCTGTGTTTCATCACCAAATTATTTCTTTATGCTCAGTTTCTGCCAAAATCTTGTTGGTCCCTAGATGGAAGAATTCTGTTAGTACCACTTTTAATGCTTGGTGGTCTGCTTTTTGACTTAATTATGCTAGAGCTCTTGGCAGCACAAATAAATGTTTTTTTAATAAGTGTAATTTCAAATTGGAAGCATATTGCTTTATTGGTCAAAGACTGTAATGGCTGTATGATGTTTTCTGTTTAATATTTGTACCTTTGCTTTTTTATTTTGTCCTTCAGACTTTTTTTTGTCTCTCTCTTATCTGGAGGGGTGGTTCAGAGGAGGGAAACAGCAATGCCATACTTTATTTTAGTTCTTGCTCTGGTTTTGGTGGTTCTTGGAAAGCCTAATTTGTTCAATGTCTTTAACTAATGAAACTCTCAGCTCAACCTGAATCAATAAGAACAAATCCTGCTGCCTCGCAGTTAGGAGACCTGGGTTTGCTTATTTGCAGGGTTTAATATTGAAAACTTATGTTAATGTATGCTATTTTGTTTGCTACATGACTCAGTTATGCAGTGATTATTTCTCCAATTATCAGTCCTGAGTAGGAAGAATTATCACTTACTTAAACTACTATGCAACTACAAGAGGTATAATATGCCCATATGTTAACAGGAAAGGGTGGCATGGCATGCCTCACAGTTAGGAGACCTGGGTTCACTTCTCGGGTCCTCCCTGTGTCAAGTCTGCATGTTCTCCCTGTGTCTGTGTGGGTTTCCTCCGGGTGTTCTGGTTTCCTCCCACAGTCCAAATACATGCAGGTTAGGTGCACTGGCGATTCTAAATTGTCCCTAGAAGAAAAAAAAAATAAATCTTGGGCATAATCTCATTGGACTTGTACTCCACACATCGTGCTATATAACCTAATTTAAAAAAAAAAAAATAAGAGCAAATCATTTTTTAATATTCATTAATATGAACTGTCACCATTAATTTATTAGAGGCACTGTATCATTTTGTGCGCCTCTCTTTCTCAAAGCTACATGAGGGATAGGCATTTGTGTCTATAGATGGGTCTTCTCTGAGTGTTAAGCATCACATGATGAAGCCAGTTAACATTTGTCTTGGCATATTGTGTGAATCCTGGCACGTATTTTGTAGCCCCTTTTTAACTCCTAGCTATAACTATTTTATTACAATTGTTAACAGTGGCCAAGAAATCCATTAACTTCGAAATATTTATCACATTTTTGTACTCTAATTTTTAAAAACTATACCTTTTTCTATTATGTAAACTAATTTCCGAGTTCTTGCATACTTCTGTATTTCAGTTTAAAATCCACAAAGCCAAGAAAAACTAGTAAGGCACGTCCTACTTACCTTAAAACAATTTTTCAAAAAGTACTAATATAATATATAAGTACTAATATATAATTTTTTGTTTTAAAAAGTCTTGTTAATTCATAAATATTTTCTTTCTATATTATGTTTAATGAAAGAATATGTCATACACAGAATGTACATTATTTAGGAGATTATATAGATTTGACAGTGAACATTTGTATTAGTTAAAATTCTTAAAACAAATCAAAATTGGGTTGAGGGAGTTGTTAATAATCATTTCTTTTCTTATGTTTTTTAAAATGTTACTGAGTGCAGGGTTTAATATTGAAAACTTATGTTAATGTATGCTATTTTGTTTGCTACATGACTCAGTTATGCAGTGATTATTTCTCCAATTATCAGTCCTGAGTAGGAAGAATTATCACTTACTTAAACTACTATGCAACTACAAGAGGTATAATATGCCCATATGTTAACAGGAAAGGGTGGCATGGCATGCCTCACAGTTAGGAGACCTGGGTTCACTTCTCGGGTCCTCCCTGTGTCAAGTCTGCATGTTCTCCCTGTGTCTGTGTGGGTTTCCTCCGGGTGCTCTGGTTTCCTCCCACAGTCCAAAGACATGCAGGTTAGGTGCATTGGCGATTCTAAATTGTCCCTAGTGTGTGTTTGGTGTGTGTACGCCCTGCAGTAGGCTGGCGCTCTGCCCAGGGTATGTTTCTTGCCTTGCACCCTGTGTTGGCTGGGTTTGGCTTCAGCAGACCCCAGTGACCCTGTAGTTAGGATGAAGTGGGTTGGATAATGGATGGATTACAGGACAGGACATATGAAGTTAGATATCACAATTTTTTTTAGAATGTAAATATGAATTTCAACATAGATTTAAGAAATGCTTCAGACAGATACTTCACTCTAACTTGAGTAATAAAGCTGGAAAAGTAGGAATATCAATACATAAAGCAATTCTCTTAGTTCCTTCTGAAGTGTTCAGTGACATGAAATATTGTTAATTCATTTACAGAAAATCCAGTGTCATTCGAATGAAAGATCCTAAAGGAAGCATACTTCTGTTTAGAGCTGACTTCCATTCTTCTTCAATTTATGTGACATAAGAACTGATTTAGCTTATGTGTGCACATCAGACACTTATTCCAGATCAGGAACATGGCAACAAAATACAGAAATAAAATAAAGAACTGAAAATAACCAATATTAATGTATAAATGTACATGTCTATAGAATTATTTTTCTAAATAAAATGATCCTTACTGCTAGTTAAATTGATGGGCATTTTGTTAAACTGGGACATTTGAATTCTTCAGATGATTATTGCCAAAATTGGGACTGTCCCTATCACTTGTACATCTGCCCACCCTAGTAAATTGTAGTGTCAGTAAAACAGTCATGCCACAGGGTACTTCGTACATATACACATATCCTTTTGTTTTGTTTGCTTGTATTTTATGTTTTTTACAGTAAGAAAGATAATTTGATTTACCTTCATTATCAATCTTTTTCAGAAATGGATCGTTTATAGCTAAAAATGCTTCATGTATTATATGTGAGCATGCTTAAAAGCAACTTGAAATCATTTATCACCACATTAGAACCATAGAGTACTGTATACCTAAAAATATATATCTTAAAATAAATGTAATGCAATGTGCCATGATCAACACTGAATTTTGGGGTCTTATAGCCTTTTCCTTTTATGGAAGCCATTATACTGTACATAGCATTATTATGGTCATGTCCCGCATTTCTAGTGGCATGGTCTCCAGGGACCACGAATTCTCAACTCTGATAACGCCTGCGATGGCAGCCACAGTAGTTTGGTGTTCTGTTTGTCTGTCTTTTTTTTCAGTTAAATTCATTGTCACCATGCAAAGTCATATAACATATACACAGGAAGAGCTTCTGAATATTAGTTGCAGTGTGCCACCTGATGAGTCTAAAGATATTAATACTGCATCTGTGGATCTTACAGCTACAACAACATGGACTAGCAAGGCAATAGATTAGCTTCAGGACTGCTTTGTCTGTACAGAGTGGAATGCCTTCAAAACTGCCACCTCCAACATACACAAATACACTGATGCTGCATTCCAACAAAAATATTTGTGAAATTTAGGAGTGATAAGCCTTGGTTCACCCTGGACCTCAGATGACTGTACCACGACAAACAATGTGCTTTCAGATTTGGCAGTCCTGAGTAATACAGGAAAGCCAAGTATATTCTGGAGAAAGGGACCAAAGGCAAAAAAAGAAAGTACTCAAACAAGCTGTAGGAAGAATTCTCTGCAAATGAGAACACATCAGTCTGGAGAGGCCTTAAACTGGTCATTAACTACAAGAAACACACATCAAACAATTCAAAAATAGTTCAATAAATAAATAATCCAATTAAAATCAAAGGTGAAGTTGGAAGTTAAAATCAAAATACAAAACACATCCATTAAAACAAGGTTAAAACCCAACTGACAGAAAACTATCCTTTTTAAAATCCTGGTGTCTTGATATTTTAACTGGCAGCTCCTCTGCTTATCCTGTGTGGGCCCTAACAGCAGACACAGCTGACCTTCCTCAGATCCGGGTCCCTGTCATCCCATGGCTTTGGAAAGGCTCCCTCTCTGGACCTCGGCTTGGGCGCTCACACTGGGGCTGTCCTCCCAAGCCTTCTCAACCCCAGCTGCCTTCCCGGTTATCCGCGGAGAGCTGTCTAAACTCCTGATCACTCCCGCTCCAAATTGCAGCTCAGCTGGAGTGACCCATTCCAACCGCCTATCCCCGAGTGTCAAACACACACTGCTCTTTCCTATCTCTCCCTCAAGCCTACTCTCTTCAGCTCGCTCAGTCCAGCACTGGCTCCTTCCGTCTCCTGCCTTCTTCTCTATTTAACCTCCGTTCATTCTCTCCCTGTTTTCCTTTCTTGCTTGCTCCTTTCTCGCACTTGCACTTCCCTTTTAAATTGGGGACGTGGCACAGCTGTGGTAATGAGCAGCTCCCAGCGTCAATTATGGTCACGGACAATCCTACACCTGTGAACTAAGTGCAAGGCAGCACCGCACACGGGAACTCCTCACCATGCTGCCACACCGCCCTCAAAAGACCCGAGTGTGGTGATTATTTATTTTAAAATGCCAAACAGCTGAGGACCTCACTTTATCACAACCTCCAACATTATTCTAGTAGCAAAAAAATCAAAGGTCACAGGCCTGAATGACTACAGACTAGTAGCTTTAACCTCTGTGGTAATGAAGACGTTTGAATTACCTCAAGAATGCTACAAAAGACTTTCTGGACCCATTTCAGTTTGCATACAGAGCCAACTGGTCTGTGGATGATACAGTGAATTTAGGTGTGAGCTTTATTTACCAACACTTTGATAATCCAGGAGCATATGTAAGGATTATGTTTGTGGACTTCAGCTCTGCTTTCAAAACAGTCATCCCAGAACTCTTAGAAAAGAAACTCACCCATTTTAACTTGCCTAGTTCAATCTGCCATTAGATCACAGAGTTTGTTACAGATAGGAAACAGTATATGCAGTTGGGTACACACATATTAGACCCATTCATTTTTGGTACTGGTGCACTACAAGGATGTGTCCTTTCCTCACCACTCTTCTCACTTTATACAAATGACTACACCTTTGAATATTCAACTGTCAAACTTCTTAAATTTGCAAATGACATAACACTAATTGGCCTCATTTCAAACAATGATGAGTCCATATACAGACAAGGGCTGGAAAATCTGACATTTTGGTGCAGCCATAATAATTTGGACATGAACATTCAAAAAAAACTCAAGAGATGATCATAGATTTCAGGAAATAGTCACCTGCTCATCTATTGCACCTGTTCTAAAGACTTCCCTCCTGCAAATGTCTTTTTGTAGTGAAAGCTAAAACAACACATCATCTAAAGAGTTCTTACTAATCAGGTCTGAGCCTCTATTCGGTATCTATGTATACATGCACACTAGACTGCCTGGATATTTCATTTCTATTATCGCTTTATTTTTTGTATTGGCCTTATATGCTGCATCATATTTTATCATTATATAATTTATCTTCTTATATTTATCTTTTGTTTTCTGTGTTGTCCTTTTAGGTTGCACAGATACTATCAAGACAAATTCCTAGTACACATTAGTGTACCCGGCCAATAAAGCGAATTCAGCAGAAAGAATAAAAGGTCAGCGATTGCACTTAACCTTATCTGATCTTCTAAATCTTTATTGTATTTTCTTTGAACGTTATCTTTGTGTCTTGCATGATTTCTGACTTCTTGTCTGAGTTTTGAATGAGATTTTTACCTCATCTGGGTTTCAGTCTCTTAGTTTAGTTTCTGTTTGTTTTGTCTTTTGCACACTTCTTCTGGTTTAACTCAAGAAATCCAGAGTCAGGATAGAATGTTCCTTGAGCAGAATATTAATATAAACGTGCATTTCTTAAACGTAAAAGCCATTTCCATGCCAGACAGTATGGGGGTGTGGTGTTTACTGCTGATGCCTGGCAAGTCAGAAAGAGTAGATTCAAATCCCTCAAATGTTTTAACCTTCCATATTGCTTCTGTGTGGGTTTTGTTCTCACATACCAAAGATATGTAAATCAGGTTGATCGGCAAATGTAAATTTGCAGGACGTGCAAAAGTATGTTATATAAAGGAATGATATCTTATCTGGGATTGGTTCCTACTGCATCTGATTCTGCTGTGACAGGCTTCAGTAGCAGTGACCATGTATTGCATATAGCAGATTGTGCTGTGTTTGGTGGATGAATTCATTTTAAGAATACAGTCACAAAGTATAAGATTTGAAGCACACACTTAATTAGTATAATTACCATGTCATCTCTATGGGTTAGTGTGAAGCAGGTGACACTCAGAGCCCCATACTTTGGGAGACACCTCACTTAACTTAGAACTCGGGACTCTCCAATCAGCAAACCCTAAAAAATATAAATACATTCATACTTAAATAGTTTAATAAAGCTACAGACAAATACAAAACTCATATTTTTTTTAACTCAAGGTGAAGTCTAAATTAGTGGAAGAGCAGATTTTTCAAATCTGGAAGGTACATCCACTGCACATTATTTACATTGCATGCTACAAGATAAACGTTATTGCAGAAAGTGGCATAATTTAAGTAGTCTGGGAAATAAAGGTAGCCAGGGAAAAAATGGTAAGCTCAAGTTTATATACAGACAGATTACTACAGTAGGTAAGAGGAAAGAGCAACAAAGCAGTAGGTGTGATGCAAAAGTCTTGACTTATTCATAAAAACCAGCGGCAAACAAAAAAAGGTCAAAGGTGGTCATTTTAATGATAAAGATGCTAGGGAAACCTTTGAAGGTATAAACAGAATTAACAACAACCACACTGGCCAGATAGGTACATGTTTCATCACTTCAATTTTCCTCTGAGCTGTCACCACTCCACACAAGACTAGTTCTGCAATAAAACTGACATTTCCCATCCTGAGCCCATCACTGCTCATTCTCTGACATGCACAAAACATCCTACTGATCCTTATATATAATTTGATAGTATCCGTATGTATGGTGTTCGTGTCAATACCCATATGTATGACGATGTATGGTGTTTGCGTCAACACCTCGACTCAATACAAGTTAGAACCATGCAATGGTAGTCTGCCTCTGTAGTTAGAATATAACGTGGCAAACGCGGAC
This sequence comes from Polypterus senegalus, assembly GCF_016835505.1. Taxonomy (NCBI): domain Eukaryota; kingdom Metazoa; phylum Chordata; class Cladistia; order Polypteriformes; family Polypteridae; genus Polypterus; species Polypterus senegalus. Next base: position 111,456,846 of record NC_053155.1, on the reverse strand, counting down.
GCAGTATTGCATGATTGCCTAAGAATGTTCAAATGCTACAGTGACGCCGCTGGATGGCCGAGTATAGTAAGTCTGTGTTGGTTCGAGCAGATAACAGTAACTTCTGTGTATTAAAATGTGTTACTGAATCGAGCTGGCGTATATGAGCCGGAAGAGAATTCCCGAGTTGAGGAGCACTATGAGAGACGCTCGAGCTCCCATAGAACAGAGTCTGACGTGTGGTACAGAAAGTACAGCTGTAGATGAGTATCTGAGTGAGCGAGAGGGGTGTCAGTCTGTAGGAGATCAGTTAGGTTGTGGAAAGCTTTAAATGTTAAGAGCGGTATTTTGTATTGTATTCTATAGTTAACAGGGAGCCACGGAAGCTGAGAGAGAATCAGTGTAATATGTTCAGTGGATTTAGAACAGCAGATTATTATCCTGGCAGCAGAATTTTGAAGAAGTTGTAAGCGATGGATACGTTTTTGCGGGATGCCAGACAGTATAGTATTACAGTAATCCCTCCTTGATCCGCAAAGTAGAAACCATATGTTTGTATGGTTATTTTTATATATTTTAAGCCCTTATAAACTCTCCCACACTGTTTATAAATATTCCCCGCACAGTTATACAGCATAAGCCCTTTGTATTCTCTTACATATTAGGTAAGATTCATTGAAATTATGTATATAAACACACTGTTTATATACAGTAAAAACTAAATATTATTTTAAAGATATTGAGTGTCTCCGATATCACATATGTTACAGCCATTACGATAGACAGGCCACCAGCAATAAATACGTACAATGCAAGAAAAATTGTATACAGTAAATGTGTGTACAGTGACACTAAACGTACGTACATGTACTAAGTACTGTAAGTAGAAAATTAATTATGGTTACTCACCAACAATGACACGATGACTTGTCCTATAACGATGAATTTTTTTACTGCATAACAAAGGAGAGCGTTACAGCCCTTCTAAAGAAGCCTTTTCAGGTGATTGTGTAGCACCGCTGTTGTTCTTATAACCGGCAGTCTTCAATCCAAATCCTTAAAGCAGATTCCATCCAGACTACTGCCTTATTACATCCACTTACAACTCGTTTTGCACCCTGGTTAAAAGGACACTGCGGCCGTAGATCTTATATTCCTTTCCTACTTTTTAAATAAAAAGAATCAGAGCCTCATTGATGCCGTAATGGCGTCCTACAGCGGTGTAGCTTTTCCCTTCCTTCAACATATCCAAAACGTTTACCTTTTTGGCAATCATTAACATCTTCCATTGACGCTTGGGCACGGCCCCTGAAGCAGTAGCAGATCATTTTGGAGCCATAATGAAGGGCTTTACTACGCACAAAGATAAACACAAAAGATCACAAAAGTTAACTCTTTACACAGCGAAACACGTTGATGCTGAATGAGCGAGACGAGACTTCCTGGTTAACAGCGCGGAATCGAATTCAGTGCTCCGTCACTGAGCCATTCAGCACACAGGAACTTAACTGTGTGCTCTGATTGGTTAGCTTCTTAGCCATCCACCAATAGCGTCCCTTGTATGAAATCAACTGGGCAGAACAACTGAGAAAGCATGTACAGGAAGTAAAAAGACCCATTGTCCGCAGAACCCGCGAAAAATCCACATTATATATTTAGATATGCTTACATATAAAATTTGCGATAGAGCGAAGCCGCGAAAGTCGAAGCGCGATATAGCGAGGGATTACTGTACAGTGATCTATACGTGAGGTGACTCGGGCATTAATCAATACTTCAGTACTGTGTTGCATAAGAACAGGATGGAGTCTAGAAATGTTTCAGAGATGGAAGGCAGTCCACGAAATGTTACTTATATGGGAGGAATTATTTAATAATACTAATAATAATTATTATTATTAGTATTACTTAATAATTTCCTTTATTAGTGTATAAATGGTTATACATAATTACATTTAAACAATTCACCAAAATCTGTTGTATGTAAACAATGTTTTAAACGTTATTGTTTTTTCATCAGAAAACCCGGTTTCCACACCTACCTGTATTAGTTTACAGGTGCTGGTCATAAAATTAGAATATCATGACAAAGTAGGTTTATTTCAGTAATTCCATTCAAAAAGTGAAACTTGTATACTAGATTCACTCATTGATGTATTTCAAATGTTTATTTCTTTTAATTTTGATGATTAGAGACTGTTGTATTTCAAATGTTTAGTTCTTTTAATTTTGATGATTATAACTGACAACTAATAAAAGTCCCAAATTCAGTATCTCGGAAAATTAGAATATCAATTAAGACCAATGCAAAAAAAGGATTTTTATAAATGTTGGCCAACTAAAAGGTATGAAGATGAAAAGTATTAGCATGTACAACACTCAGTATTTAGTTGGAGCTCCTTTGGCCTGGATTACTGCAGCAATGTGACGTGGCATGGAGTCGATCAGTCTGTGGCACTGCTCAGGTGTTATGAGAGCCCATGTTGCTCTGATAGTGGCCTTCAGCTCTTCTGAATTGTTGGGTCTGGTGTATTGCATCTTCCTCTTCACAATACTAAAAAAATCTATGGGGTTAAGGTCAGGCGAGTTTGCTGGCCAATCAAAAACAGGGATACCATGGTCCTTAAACCAGGTACTGGTAGCTTTGGCACTGTGTGCAGGTGCCAGGTCCTGTTGGAAAATGAAATCTGCATCTCCATAAAGATCGTCAGCAGCAGGAAGAATGAAGTGCTCTAAAACTTCCTGGTAGACGGCTGCGTTGATCTTGGACCTCAGAAAACACAATGGACCAACACCAGCAGATTACATGGCACCCCAAACCATCACTGACTGTGCAAACTTTACACTGGACCTCAAGCAACGTGGATTCTGCGCCTCTCCTCTCTTCCTCCAGACTCTGGGACCTTGATTTCCAAAAGAAATGCAAAATTTACTTTCATCAGAGAACATAACTTTGGACCACTCAACAGCAGTCCAGTCCTTTTTGTCTTTAGCCCAGACGAGACACTTCTGACGATGTCTCTTGTTCAAGAGTGGCTTGACACAAGGAATGCGACAGCTGAAACCCATGTCTTGCATGCGTCTGTGCGTGGTGGTTCTTGAAGCACTGACTCCAGCTGCTGTCCACTCTTTGTGAATCTCCCCCACTGTTTTGAATGGGTTTTGTTTCACAATCCTCTCCAGGGTGCGGTCATCCCTATTGCTTTTACACTTTTTTCTACCACATCTTGTCCTTCCCTTCGCCTCTCTATTAATGTGCTTGGACACAGAGCTCTGTGAACAGTCAGCCTCTTTAGCAATGACCTTTTGTGTCTTGCCCTCCTTATGCAAGGTGTCAATGGTCGTCTTTTCGACAACTGTCAAGTCAGCAGTCTTCCCCATGATTGTGTAGCCTACAGAACTAGACTGAGAGACCATTTAAAGGCTTTTGCAGGTGTTTTGAGTTAATTAGCTGATTAGAGTGTGGCACCAGGTGTCTTCAATATTGAACCTTTTCACAATATTCTAATTTTCCGAGATACTGAATTTGGGACTTTCATTAGTTGTCAATTATAATCATCAAAATTAAAAGAAATAAACATTTGAAATACATCAGTCTGTGTGTAATGAATAAATCTAATATACAAGTTTCACTTTTTGAATGGAATTACTGAAATAAATCAACTTTGTCATGATATTCTAATTTTATGACCAGCACCTGTAAATGGCACTTTTACCACTCGCAATTGGGCAGACGCGCTGACGTATTGTTTCAACTGGGCAACACAGTGAATGCGGCATCTATCTATATATGTCTATGATTTGTTCACTTTCCGACGTAGTGTAAAAAAGTAAATTCATCTCACTGTGCTGCATATTCCGTACGTAATACCATCTAACACAAAATATAATTCTCCTGCTTTACGTGAATATACCCATGCCACCGAAAAAAAGACATACAATTCCATGGTCCACTTCAGATGCCAGAGAAAAGTCTATTTCAAGGGCGTTTCAAACGCCACAGCTGACACAATCTAAAGTAGTGGAACTTACAATAAAATATGAATCAGAAAACTGTTCTATTTCTATGTTCTGTTTCTTTCATTTGGGAAATTCACCAGTTATAGATTCCCGGGCATCTAATTTGTTAATAATTTTGGCAATGAAAAATAAAAAACAAACAGTACATAGTGTTTTAAACCTTAACAAGTCACATTCCTTGCCTAAAAAAAGGCCCTATAGAGGAACCACCAAGAGTTTCTTTTGTTTATTTTTCCCAATTCCTTCCAGGAATAAGCTAATGCGAAAACGGTGCACAAAACACCATATCCCTCAATGGTACTGAGGAAAATACCATACAAGGTGCCTTAGCGCACATGGGAAAAAGAGCTTGAGAAAAATGGAAAATAAAATCAATAGATGGATTCTCATAATTGCATCATTGTTCCATGTCAATCACATGACATGATGAAGTGCTCATGACATCACAACTTTATTGCTGTCTTGAACAGTGGAAAATCTACAAATAGAATAAGGAATACAACTAGCAAAATACCTGCGCTTCGCAGCGAAGAAGTAGTGTGTTAAAGAAGTAATGAAAAAGAAAAGGAAACATTTTGAAAATAACGTAACATGATTGTCAATGTAATTGTTTTGTCACTGTTGTGAGTGATGAGTGTTGCTGTCATATATATATATATATATATACACACACACACACATATACATACATATATATACATACATATATACACATACATCCACATATATATACATATATATATATCTACATACTGTATACACACATACATATACATACACACACACACACACATATATATATATACACATATATACAGTCTTTGGGGTGCGAGCAACTGTTGCTGGGGGTGCCAGAATCCATGAAGGAAGAAAAATGAAGAACATTATTTGTACAAAATCTTAATGTATTTATCCATTCCTAAATAATTAAATGGGCAGGCTATTTCGTATCAGTGCAATACGCTGTTTGTTAAAATGGATGACTCCCGCTCTTACGTGCAAGTCTGCCAGGATATTATGAACTATCGTATCTGTTCAAGTTCTATTTAAATTTTAAATAGAAGGAATTTTTATTTAGTTATTCCGGAATAAATCAACTCAAACCTTAAATAACTTATTATATTTTGCTCTCCATAAAAATATATCCTGTCTAAATTATACAAGTTAGAAATAAAGTAAACATTAAAAGAACAAACATTCAAATTTCTTTAATCTTATGTAATTTTATATAAAAATAAACTTAAATTTTAAATATCCCAAAAGATTTTGCTCTCCATAAAAATATATCCTGTCAAAATTATACAAATTCAAATATGAACATGGTGCATAACAAAACCTGGAAATATAAATAAAATTTGTTCTTTTCAGCAATAACAAATCAAATCATTCAGTTGTCTTTGCTCTTATGTCATTTTATCAGAGCTGGAATCCTGGCATCTTATTTTGGCATGAAGTTCGTTTATGTTTGGTGTGAGGTTCTGTGTTGTGGAGATTCTCAGGATGGACTGCAGGTGCTCATCAGTGAGGCATCCCCTGTGTGCTGTTTTGTTAGTCTTCATGACTGAGAAGAGCTTCTCACACAGATATGTGCTACCAAACATGCACAAGGTTCGAGCCGCATGTAGACGGAGCTGGAGCATTTTTGCGGGAATGGAGTGAATAAACTGTGCGGGCCGTGCAGTATCGTACTTTGCCTTCAGTGTGCCATTACACTGCAGCTCAATCACCTCCATCTGAATCTGCACAGGTGCAGTTTCCACATCGACGGCAAATGGGTTGCGAAACAACTCAAAATTCTTTTTTTGTTCTTCAAAGTCACCAAAGCGCCTGCGAACTCAGTGCGCAGTGCGCTCAGTTTATCAGCAAAGTGCGTATTTGGGAACACCGTAGTGCCGACTTGGTTCAACATTACTTGGCAACAGGGAAAGTGGGGCAAGTTGCACTGGTGCATTTGTGTCTCCCATAAAAGTAGCTTCACTTGAAATCACTTTGTGATTTTGCACGGTAAAAACGTCTGCTGAAGTGTCAGATTCTTCTTTAACTCTTCTGCTTTCTGTATCTTGTGCATTGCATTCAGGTCTTTCAGGTTATCTTGATGTTTTGTCTCATAGTGCCGTCTTAGATTAAATTCTGTAATTACAGCCACATTAGCTCCACAAATGAGACACACGGGTTTACCGGCAATGTCAGTAAACATATACTCAGCCTCCCATCGGTTTTTAAAGGCTCTATGTTCAGAATCACCTTTTCTCTTCGGCATCATGTGGGCTAGCTTCGCAATAACTTGCAGCATCATAAGCTAGACTTGATTAACGCGGTAAGTGTTCGGCAAGGCAGCTGAAGCGCTGCATTATGGGATCTGTAGTTTATTGTGTTACCAGCGCTTCATATCCCCGGGCCATTAATAACAATAATATATAAAATGATCTCACAGGCCGGATATAATTACACGCCGGGCCGGATGTGGCCTGAGGGCCTTGAGTTTGACACATATGGACTAAATAGAACTTGAAAAGATATATTTTTTCAAATGTGATCGCGCAATTCAGATCGAGTTGACGCGCACTACAGTACATCGAGCCTGCGTGCTATTGTGGTTTTGCCTGCGTGCCTCAATAAGTTACCCTCCCCTCGCTCTTACTTTTTTACCGTTCATCTAATGAATACACTGAGTATGGCTTTACCAAAACAATCATTGATCGCGAATAAAGTATCCATTATTCATAAAGCTTCAATTGGTGATCTGTCTTTCTGCGTTAATCGCATATTCTTTCATACGTCTCAAACCAAGGGGATGCGAGGCTAAAATGAATCGGAAGCACGCGTACATACTCAGTGCATCCCCTCATGGGACTCGAACCTCGGACACCGGCACTAGAGGCGAAGCCTCTACTATTTCGCCACGGCGTGTGGTTTGTCTATTTGAGCGTAGCAGTGTAATTCGGTTTTTGTTCAGCACTCTTTGGAACTGTTGCTTTTGTCTGCGACTGCGCCAGTTCACGTGAGCCGCTGAATATGGTTTTATATGTCACTCGCTCGCTTCTAATTGTTTCGCTGCCTTCTTAATTATATAATGTATGTTTCCTTTAGCGGTTTTTGGAGCTCTTCCTGGTTTTCTACGTACTGCGTGATTACGTGGGAGGCGTGATGATGTCACACGAAACTCCGCCCCCATGGCTTTCGAGCTGAACTCCATTACAGTATATGCAGAAAAATAGGTTCCAGTTATGACCATTATGCGTAGAAATTTCGAAATGAAATCTGCCCAGCTTTTGTAAGGAAGCTGTAAGGAATGAGCCTGCCAAATTTCAGCCTTCTACCTACATGAGAAGTTGGAGAATTAGTGATGAGTCAGTGAGTAGTCAGTCAGTCAGTCAGTCAGTGAGTCAGTCAGTCAGTGAGGGCTTTGCCTTTTATTAGTATAGATGAATAAAGCAAAAATACACAAAACTGTATTAAAAATGCACTGAACTGGATGACACACCTAGCATGTAAATGAAGCATTCCATTGTTTACAGTTTCAGTTTCAATTCATCCATTAATTCATTTTCTAAAGTGCTTACCCAGTTCAGAGTCTCAGCTGCACTGGGTAACTGTATGGAAACCAAACTCTGGGGTTGTACACGTCAACAACAGGGCATTTTCAAATAGCCATCCCCACTCACTCACACTGAACACAATAAAATTATTCAAAATTAAATTTGTATAGGACTAACCTGAGATTGATTTCCACACTGGCCGTTGCCTTTATGGTTTGTATGTTCTGCTTGTGTGTGTGGATTTATTTGTGGGGAACTTGGTTCTCATCTACATCCTGGACACTTACAATTCATTGTAATTAAAGAACCCAGATTATTCACTTTTACATGGAGATGTGTAAGAATATATCAAGTCATGGATTGGGATTCTATCCATGCACCTAATATTTGTTAATATATTAAATTATGCATATGAAAATATGTTTTCTTTTTACTTTTCCGGACATTTCTTTTTAGTGGTGGAACACAATTATTTTAGCACAACATTTGCTCATGTCATTCGTCCATCCATTTTTTAAACTATTTACCTCCCATGTGAAGTAAATGTGGAACTGAAATCCATTCTGGGAGTATTAGGTGCAAGATACTCTTGATGGAATCCCAGTCTATGACTTGATATATTCATACACATAACCACGTAAAAGTGGGGTCTTTAGCTGCAATGAAATGCAAGTGTCCAAAATGTGGATGAGAACCAAGTGCCCCACAAATAAATCCACACATGCACACAAGCCGAATATACAAACAATACAGGCAATAGTGGAAGTCAATTCCAGGTTAATCCTACTATCCACTAGCCTAACTTTTCCATGCATTCTCTGAACCTGCTCCTTCCATTACGGGATCATTAGGAGCTGAAGAATATGCTGCTAGCACTGAGCACAAGACAGGAATTGACCTGCCAGTCCAGTGCAGGTCCCACTTTCACAGACCACAATCTCTCACACAAGCAACCCATGCACATCTGTTGAATGTCAAAAGAAACTGAAGTACATTTAATTAATCGAGGAAACACTGTGTGACAGTGTGCGCAGTCTACACATGAAATTGTGCACACGGGATTTGAGCCCCTAACTCTGTGAGGCGGCAGAGCTAATCACTTTGCCTCCATGCCACCTCCAAATAAAAAATTTTCATAGTAAATAAGGTTTTCTAAATGTATTCACTTGAATGTACTTTGCTGTCACACATTGCAAAAGAATTACTGAGAACACAAAACAGAGCTGAAATCATTCTGGTGTCTTGTAAAGACTGGCATTCTTGACAAAATTTAATTAAATTTACTTGGTTATGAAAAGAACATGAACACTCTGTCTCTAGGAGAAATTACCCATTAGGCAGAAAAGCTGCCCAGATAAAGGAAATTAAAGAATGGGAATACTTACTCCTACAAACATTTACTTTATTAAAATAGGACCTTAGAGTATCTTTTTGGAACAGTTTTGTCATATTGCTTCAGGAAAATGAAACGGATTGATTTAGCAATGCTGCAAAATGAATTAAACATAATAAAGCACAGCTGCCAGAAACAGTACAAGTGAGGAATATATATTGTTTAATAATCCTCTACTTCTTAATGCATTTTAAACACAGTGATAAAGTATCTCTTCATTTAATCATTTATCAGCTATACAATTCAAACAACAATGGCTATTATCAATCATCTGTTGCTGAATTATAGAATTCTATTAAATTCTATGTTTAGCATAGAAGCATAAGAAGAAAGACAATAGAGTCTTGTCAAAGGAAAAATACTTCGCAGATATTTATATTTTTAATTTGTTAATTTCTTTGAAATTTTCTTTTATTTCAATAAGAGTCATTTTGAAACTTTTCACATCAGAGATCAAGTGGCTTTACATATTTTTGGTACTTGTTGCATGTTTCATGTCAACACATTCCACCAAATCCTGAACACATCACATTAAGATGTCCTCTAACACCAGAAACAAAACAAGTAGGTGGGAACAAATATCCAAATTACTCACACAATAAAAGATGAAATCTAAGAAATCTTCCACATTTTTGTCATACTCTGAAACTGAAATCTAACATAGAATGTTTATCATTTTTTATGTATATCAAGTCACCATAATATTACAGATACTAGAACACTGTATCTTTATGTGAAATTGCTTAATGGAAAACAATATGGCCAATATGTGCCTAATATTTGTGCAACTGTATGTGCTTTAGAAAAGTATTTTTCTTGTTTGTTTGTATCTGCAGGTTGAAATAATGTTATCGCTAAGATTAAATTAGATAATTTATTGTACAGTATGTCTGTATTGCATCAGTTTTGTTCATTTAGCAATATCATTGACAACATTTTTTTTTTATGTAGCAGAATGTATCATACTTGTATCAAAAGAAATTAGAGGAAAAATCAAGGTAAAAATATTTGGGACACTGTAGTTTACAAACATAAATATTATATGTGTGTACAAGGATAAGTGTTCTAGCAATTCAAATAAACTCACGACTCTTGGTCTTCTTGAGAAGTGGTTGGTGAGGAATCTAGAGGCCACATGAATACCTAAGGCCCAAGGCTGGTAGCTTCTGCTTCTGTCTAAAATGACTAATTGTTTTAATATTTAAAAGCCTGCTTTGACTAATTAAGCTGAAAATTGTCTTTATTTTAAGTAGTATCTGTGGTAATAAGCATACCAAAATTTCTCATTTTTTTACAGTGTAAATTTCTTAAAAGGAATTGTTCACTTATTGAATTTTCAGGATGCCCCACACAATCTTCCTTAACACCCATCCCATTTTCTAAGCTGAATAATACAGGGTATGGAGCCAATCCCAGCCAACACAGGGCACAAGGCAGGAACAATCCAGGGCAGGGTGCCAACCCACCGCAGGACACACACAAACACACCCACACACCAAGCACACACAGGGCCATTTAGAATGCCAATCCACCTAACCTGCATGTCTTTGTTACGGAGGAAACTGTTCAGAGAACATCTTGTGCGAGGGCTGCGCCACCTGCCCCCTTCCTTAACACCAAAAGATAAAATATTACTATAGAACTCTTCAGCATGTGCATATGTTACACTGTTCAGAGTCTTGTGGCTCTTTCCCAGAAGCTTTATCGGGAATCAAATAATATATACATACATAAACACATTCACTATTAAAAATAATGTCATAAAATAATCATTTGATTTTCTTAACAGAAATGTATTCTTTCTGTCTTTACTATTTTCCATTATTAATTAATGCTATACTGTACTTTGCACAATAAATCACATTTTCACAAGTTTAAACACTTACAGTTTCAACTACATGCAACTCATCTGCAACAGACTGTATTTAATCTTACTACACTCTACTGCATCATTTCACTGCACAGAGTATTCCAGCACCTGTCCCTTTAACCTGATACAATTAAAGTAAAAGAAATGATGTATTTACATTTTTATTTACTTTTGGTAATTTATACTGAGAAAACTAAATAACAAATACTAAAGAATTAACATGACATTGAATAAACAACATAAAAAGGACTAATGAACAAACGTAATACCATGCTTGTATTGCGTGTGTTTCACATTAAAGAGCGCATTTAGTGAATTTTGTGTTATTACACTACGATTGGAGATGGTGGCACTGACCAAAAAATAGGAGACAGAGCTAGAAGTGGTAGAGTTTAAAATGTTAAGATTTAAATTGGGTGTGACGAGGATGGAGAGGATTAGAAATTAGTACATTAGAGGATCAGCTCAGGTTGGATGATTTCGTGGCAAAGTCAGAGAGGCGAGATTGCGTTGGTTTGGACATGTGCAGAGGAGAGATGCTGGGTATATTGGGAGAAGGATGTTAAAGATAGAGCTGCCAGGCAAGAGAAAAAGAGGAAGGACTAAGAAGAGGTTTATGGTTGTGGTGAGAGAGCACATGCAGGTGATGGGTGTAACATAGCAAGATGCAGAGGACAGGAAGATATTGAAGAAAATGATGCACTGTGTCGACCCCTAACAGGAGCATCCAAAAGAAGAAGATAATATTTTAAATGATATGTTAAAACTTTCGAAATCTTTTCTGAAATATGTAAAATATGCTATAAACGTTTTTATGTTTTTTTAATTACAACATTAACTATTTACATACCTGGAAAAAGAAGAATAATAACATGATCCCTGACTCGTGGCTCTTTCAACAGAAGCTTTATCAGGAATAAGGCACCATGTCAAGAACTTCTGTTACTCCATGTTGCCAAGCATAAATAATCGATCGAGCAGATGTTCCTGCTGAGGCTATACAAATACAGAAAATAACAACTGATCAATAGCATATAAGGTACAACATTCTTGAACTGAAACAGTTTGCTTTTCCATGTACATGTAAACAAGCTAATGAAAGAGCACAGCATAAACCTACTAATTAAAAAAAAGTTTGCTTGGACTGAACAAAATATATCCATCACACATGGAAGCGTGAGTGGGATCAGGCCTATTGCAATTAATTCCTCCAGAAAATGAACTTTTATAAAATGGTTGGCCATACAAACCTATTTTAAGATTAACTGAAGATTTATTAGCCATGACAGACTGGTATATAACATCTTTTACTGACATCCATAATATGTAATGTACAAGAGATCAGAAAACAAGGAGTGCAAGGAAAGGCAAAGTGCTAGAAAAAATTATAAATTTGAAAAGAAAAAGTCAAAATTGGCAACAGGTAAAAAATCACCAACTTCTTTAGGTACACAATGGAATCTGCCTTTAAGCTCTGCTTTACATCTTGGTCTGGAAGCCATTTAGCTCAGGACTGCAAATCAGTGCAGAGTGAGGTGCTAGATAAGAATTTTTATGTTATTTACATTGAGAAAAAAGTGAGTGCACAAGGAAAAATATAGAGCAGGAGCAGGCCAAAAAAAAAAAAAGTATGGCTTGGTAAGACGCTAGAGACATAGTACCAGAATGAAGAAAGAACTAATGGTCAGTCCAAAAAAGCAACAAGTTAAAACCAAAGTGTAAATAATTTTAGAAAAAGATCCTAATAATAACTACAAATCCGTAACCCCATGTACAAAACATCATAAGAGAAACTGAGCAAATTGTAACATTATTCAAAGCCATAGCCATGCAAAAGGGCGAGACTAACCAGAGGTTAAAAACCCAGATTTGGGACAACTACTGTCACACAACACCCTTCTGTCTAGGACATATGTTACACGCTCTGTATAAGAAAGACAAACTTTATTATTAAACATGGTAGCCACCTTGCATTTTGGGCTGACAAAGAATACAGGAGACCATTAGGATTTGCTCCACTTGATTCAAGAAACATTTTTCAGGTGATAAGACACCAGTGCCCCAGCCACTGACAACTGCATGAATGTCTGATGTTCTACCTGGATTAGTTTAGTTTACTTTATTTATAAAGCACATTTAAAACAACCATCATTGACCAAAATGTTGCACACTAAAATAAATAGGGAAAAATAATTACATTCTAAGGCAGGATAAACTTAAACCAATATATATATATATATATATATATATATATATATATATATATATATATATATATATATATATATATATATATATATATATACAGTGGTGTGAAAAACTATTTGCCCCTTCCTGATTTCTTATTCTTTTGCATGTTTGTCACACAAAATGTTTCTGATCATCAAACACATTTAACCATTAGTCAAATATAACACAAGTAAACACAAAATGCAGTTTCTAAATGATGGTTTTTATTATTTAGGGAGAAAAAAATCCAAACCTACATGGCCCTGTGTGAAAAGTAATTGCCCCTGAACCTAATAACTGGTTGGGCCACCCTTAGCAGCAATAACTGCAATCAAGCGTTTGCGATAACTTGCAATGAGTCTTTTACAGCTCTGGAGGAATTTTGGCCCACTCATCTTTGCAGAATTGTTGTAATTCAGCTTTATTTGAGGGTTTTCTAGCATGAACCGCCTTTTAAGGTCATGCCATAGCATCTCAATTGGATTCAGGTCAGGACTTTGACTAGGCCACTCCAAAGTCTTCATTTTGTTTTTCTTCAGCCATTCAGAGGTGGATTTGCTGGTGTGTTTTGGGTCATTGTCCTGTTGCAGCACCCAAGATCGCTTCAGCTTGAGTTGACGAACAGATGGCTGGACATTCTCCTTCAGGATTTTTTGGTAGACAGTAGAATTCATGGTTCCATCTATCACAGCAAGCCTTCCAGGTCCTGAAGCAGCAAAACAACCCCAGACCATCACACTACCACCACCATATTTTACTGTTGGTATGATGTTCTTTTTCTGAAATGCTGTGTTCCTTTTACGCCAGATGTAACGGGACATTTGCCTTCCAAAAAGTTCAACTTTTGTCTCATCAGTCCACAAGGTATTTTCCGAAAAGTCTTGGCAATCATTGAGATGTTTCTTAGCAAAATTGAGACGAGCCCTAATGTTCTTTTTGCTTAACAGTGGTTTGCGTCTTGGAAATCTGCCATGCAGGCCGTTGTTGCCCAGTCTCTTTGTTATGGTGGAGTCGTGAACACTGACCTTAATTGAGGCAAGTGAGGCCTGCAGTTCTTTAGACGTTGTCCTGGGGTCTTTTGTGACCTCTCGGATGAGTCGTCTCTGCGCTCTTGGGTTCATTTTGGTCGGCCGGCCACTCCTGGGAAGGTTCACCACTGTTCCATGTTTTTGCCATTTGTGGATAATGGCTCTCACTGTGGTTCGCTGGAGTCCCAAAGCTTTAGAAATGGCTTTATAGCCTTTACCAGACTGATAGATCTTAATTACTTCTGTTCTCATTTGTTCCTGAATTTCTTTGGATCTTGGCATGATGTCTAGCTTTTGAGGTACTTTTGGTCTACTTCTCTGTGTTGGGCAGCTCCTATTTAAGTGATTTCTTGATTGAAACAGGTGTGGCAGAAATCACGCCTGGTGGTGGCTACGGAAATTGAACTCAGGTGTGATACACCACAGTTAGGTTATTTTTTAACAAGGGGGCAATTACTTTTTCACACAGGGCCATGTAGGTTTGGATTTTTTCTCCCTAAATAATAAAACCATCATTTAAAAACTGCATTTTGTGTTTACTTGTGTTATATTTGACTAATGGTTAAATGTGTTTGATGATGAGAAACATTTTGTGTGACAAACATGCAAAAGAATAAGAAATCAGGAAGGGGGCAAATAGTTTTTCACACCACTGTATATATATATATATATATATATATACAGTATATACTGTATATAAAACACAACAGAAGATAGAACCAATTCTGATTAAAAGCCAAATAGAAAAGATGTGTTGTCATCCTACATTTAAAAATGAACACAGTTATGGTAGACTGGTAGATTGCTCCAGAGTCTAGGAGTGACTGTTGCAAAAATATACTCACCTTTAAGCTTTAGTCGAGCCCTGGCAGTACTAGGAGTGCCTAAGTTGGCGAGACTGAATATAATGGTGTAAAAGGCTGCAAAGATACGATGGTTCTAATCCATTTAGGTGCTTAAAAACAAACAATAACACCTTAAAATCATCCCTGTATCAAACTGGAAGCCAATGAAGGACAAATATGGTCAGTCATGTGGATGCCTGTCAAAAGTCAAGCAGCAGCATTTTAGACCAATACTCAATGCATAGTATTGTACTCTTTCTCTGTTGTTAACATTGTACTGGTCTGTGGGAAACTTGCAAGAATTGTAACATCCTATATACAATTGACAGTAAATTGGATGTTGTCTTTTATAATCCTGACTAACAGCAACACAAAGAAAACTGATAGCTATTATGAACAAAGTTGCACACTCTTTTCTGACAAACTAGAATTAAGTGTCAACCAATGAATTATTCAGCATAAGCGTGTCAAGAAATGCTGGTGGTTATTTTCCTAGGTCAGTATGACTGTATAATACTTCAATGTGGTTTACCTTTTGTCATTAGCAAAAGTATCACATTTTTTTACTTGTTTTTCATTGTTCGTACCTGTGTTTGAGGAAGGATGTTGCGGCTGTTTGTTATAATATTTCTCGATCATCAGTACAAAGCCAAATATTATTGGGGTACATAAAGGACTATCTATCTGTCTATCTATCTATCTATCTATCTATCTATCTAAACTTTGATTCAACTGTTTATTTGGGAGGCTCTGTTCTTGTGTGATAGGAACTAGAATAGCATTAATAATTTAAGATGGAGGAGTGTTAATATTTATCAATGAATGTGTGAAAAATATTGCAGAATTTTTAATATAGTATCAAACTGAACTATACAAATCTAAGAAAGATACACCAAGTACAGTAACTACAAAGAAGAAAGATACCAAGTAACAGAATGTGACGAATGAATTTCTGGTACAGCTTTAACCACTAGCAGACCTAGTTATAGTATTGGCAGTATTTTAAATAATAAAGACTACTGAAAGCCCAAGAAGCCACAAACTCAATATCTAAAAACAATGAGTGGACTTTCCATCTGAATTTGAATGGCATGAGAGATGGCACCTCATGAACAGATCTATGAAGAAAGTTTACAATAATTCTAAGCCTAGCATTAGACAAGCTCAACTCCCTGACAGATCTATGCAGTATAAAAATGAGCAGATAAGAGATGGGGAATATATTTACAAATACATTTATAAAGCAGTATCTTATTTTTGAAGATATTTTATTCGATGATTACAGTTTTTGTTTCATTTAAGAGACACTCTCAAAAGCATTTTGAACCTTCTGAGACATTCAGTAAAATAGTTATTAAAAAGAAAATTACACATATCCAAACCTTTCATTTATACAGTACATGCCTCTTGCTTTCTGTTTTGAAATCTCTGATCTTGATTATGTAATTCACAATGAAACTTCAAATACTTTGGAGAAAATCTTTCAAAGACTTCAAAATTTGATGATGAGGGCTATGTCTCTATATTCTTATAGCTGGATATGGATAGCTGTCTTTTTCTATTCACAGCTATAGTGACTTTAATTTTGTTACAGATTGCTGTTCTTTAGAAAGTGTGGTGGTCTGCAAACTCATTACTCCAAGCAGCTTTTAATTTCTTGAACTTGTTTCCAGAAAGATGGAAATATAAGTCTTTATATTCTTTTAGTATTTGCTTTCTTGATCGATCATTTTTTATTTGTAATGCAGGATCTGCTTGCTTGCATGTAGCACTTTTCGCATTTCTATACTGAGCTGCAATTTGTTATCCCTTCAGTTTTGGTCTCTTTTGAAAATGCCACAGGTTCACTCATATCAGAATTAATGTTATTAATATTAATTAGAGTAATGGTCTTAGCAAATATTCCTCATGGTTTCACCTCATGTGGAGCATTTTCTTGTTATTTATACTTCAACTCATTAACTATCTAGAAATCCATTTATATAAATTATGTCCACTGCAGTAGCCTTTAGCTTCATAATTTATTTCCTGTGTTTAAACCAATGTTATGTAGTTCCTCTTTCAAAATTAATTAGTTCATTTAATTTTCAGGCTAGATTCGGTTTAGTTTAGTGAACTTTAGACCTTTTTTATTTTTTTATTTTGCTAACTTACTTCAGTTAGCTTTTATTTTAGATTTAGTTTAAAAAATGACTACAATGAAGATTAAGCAAAAGGATTGTGGGAACGTACACATATATCCACAAAAGAGTCAATGAGCCCCTTCTTGGTCCAGCCTTCTCTACAGAGGGTTATCTTCTGAACATTTTATATAATGTTGTACATTTTTTAAAGGAGCAGTCTGCATACTTTTGCAGCACTGGTCATTTTTAGTTTTGCAGTACAGTATGAAGGCAGGTAACGCCCCAAACCTGTCAGACATACACAAAAACACTGTGCCAGCACACTGTCTCTTGTTTCATAATTGACCTGCTGAGCTCACCAAACAGCAGCTTTCTCAACAAAGAAAACTTTGCTCGCTAGCATAATCTGCTATTTTTCCTTTTTTGGTCTGTTGGTGTTTTTTCAGCATGCCGTGGTCTTCAGTCTTTTTTTGAAAGCAGTTTAAGCGTTTTTTCAAATTGCTGTGTTTTTTCCACAAAAAACTACTGTCAGTGTCATACTTAAATTACTACCAGACAGTGTATTACTATTTAGAACAAATTTTCAAAAAATGTGTTATGTAGGCAGCTGATAACCATCATGCTAATTAGACTATTTAGCCATTTAATGACAATAGATGGGGGCATCAAAAGCAATGTTTCTTCAAATAACCAGGTTGGTATGAGCAAAACGTTTCAGTTACATTGCCCTGTGAGCACTACTGTTATGCAATATATAGGCGAGGTTAGGAGCACGCGCTGATACAACGCATTGAAACACCCACCACATGACAAAACAACTCGGGGTCCTAGATTAGGACCCGAGTGCAGCTATGCAACAGGTGACAGCTCAGCACCACACTAGTTCAGATGGAGTGGAACTAATGTGAGATTTTTTATGGTGGCTGGAGTGCCAATTCTGCCACCAACCCCCAGGCTTTTTCCCTGCAGGTTGGAGGGCCTACATACATGGCTGGATGCAGAGTAACGTCATACCCAGGATGGAGCAATTGCAGGTTAAGGGCCTTACTCAAGAGCCCAATGAAACAGAGTCACTTTTGGTGTCAACCTCCGATTGCCTGTGCAATTGGTGGCCTCAGAGCCACCAATCCGCCTATACATGCACTATAATTATCTATTAATTTGTAATAATCTGAAATGTCTGCATAACAAGACACAGTTCACTTAAACTTTTCAGGCACATTATTTTTTTTTTCTTTCATTTATCGATAAAAGAGATATACACTTCTCTATGTTACTTATGACCAATAGTTAAAAGAAATCGTCTTTGCAGCTTACTACAATACTGCAGCTGCATACTAGTAAATTACTTAAAATCATTCAAAGTTGATTTAAAATGTCTACAAACCACAACTCTGTATTTTTACCAGAGTCAAATTCTAGACATGTAGAAGTGACTACCCCACAATTTGGGAGTCATCAATGTTGAAGAAGACCACTGATTTCAGTCTAGCCCTGTCTACTATCCTGCCTACCTGCACACCACCATAAAAGGACATTTATTCCCTTAGACTCTTTCTCCCGATAAAATGGAAATATCGACCAATCTCCTCAGTAATAAAGTGAATAGGTATGGATTAACACACTCATAATCCAGCTCTACTGAATAACAACTAAACTGTTTTTTCCTATATTTGACCCCAAGTCTTTTTAAGTTTACATTGCTTTTTCTAACAAGTTATATGTTTTCATGTGTGTTACCTGAATGTCCTTATCTATATATATATAATTCACTAAGGGCACGAAGACACTGAGCGCAAGCAAGACACTGAGGGCACGAAAGACAGTGAGTGCAAGCAAGACAGAGCCCCGCCTGACAACTCTAAGACCATGGGATACGCTCGACAGAGCCCCGCCCGCCAACTGTAACCGTCCTTCCGAGTCCAGCGTCACTCTCGAGGCACGCAACAACTCACCAAACACAGCCTCAGTCGCTTTCGTCTGTGCAAAAGTCCACATGCACCTCTGAGCCACGTTGACTTTACACCGCATGCAAGACAGAAAGCCCCGACTGCCAACTCTAACTAAGGGCAAGCAAGACAGAAAGCCACACCCTTCAAAGCCCACCCACCAACTCTAAGGGCAAGCAAGACAGAGAGTGCACGCAAGACAGGGAGCCCCGCCCGCCAACTCTAAGACCATGAAATACGCACGCATTTAGTGTATAAATGGATATAAATAATTGCATGTAAACGATTCGCCAAAATCTGTTGTATGTAAACAATACTGTTTAAAACGTTATTGTTTTTTCATCAGAAAACCCGGTTTCCACATCTACCTGTATTAGTTTAAATGGCACTTTTACCACTTGCAATAGGGCGGATGCGCTGACTTATCATGTCGACTGGACAACACAGCGGCGTCTATCTAGGGATCTGCATTTCTAAAAGGATATTTACAGGTATATGTCTATGATTTCCGTAGCCTGCTACAGGAAGGTACTCTCTCGACCATTGGCATTGGTTTCGCTCTTTGCTATTTTCGTTCTACTGCGACGTTGGTTTCCTAAGCCTTTGTTATACTGAATTCCTTTCTCGCCGTTTTCCATTCCTATTCTTACACCGCCGTATGCTATGGCGGGTTTCGGCTAGTGTATTATGAATGTCCAATCCTTCTCAAGTGAAATTTTATTCAAGCTTTAATTTCATAATTCCAAGATGTAAAGAACCTCTGAACTTTGAAATTTTTATGAACATTTAACAGACTTCAATACAGCAGGCTGTTGTTTAACACCTTAACCCTGAGGTATCACCAGAGAACCATTATAAAAATTATAAGAACTTAAAAATAATATTTTATTATCATCAACTGTAAACATGGAACAGATAATGTGAAAGCAGAGTTCCCTTTAATAATTGCTGGTCAAGAATGTATGTTGCAGTGTAGTGTCTTTGGAGTACTGAGGCATTAAAATGACCCAATTGCCTTTCTTATAAAGAATTTAAAAAATGAAAAGCTTTCACTAGTCAAGGACAGGACTTTCAACAAAACGGGCAAGTTTTATTGTTTCAGTTGTACTGCATCTGAGAGAGTACTGCATTGCATTGTTAACGTACTGTTTTTATCATTGCATTTACTGAATGCATTTTTTAAAATAAGGACATTTTCTCAATTAGCATTATTTATTCTTTTTAAAAATAAAGACATCTAGCAGTAACTGCATTAAGTATGCCAGGATTAAAACAGATGTAAAACCTTCAATAAATAACAAGGTGATAATGTAGTATTGATTTCTTCTAATTGCAGGCTTGCAGATTTATTTGTTTAGTCAATATTCTACAAGGCAGAGGAATTAAATTTGATCAATCACAAAATCAAGCTGTGTTATTATAGTAAACAGATAACTTTTTTGGATCATTCCAAAACAATATAAATCCCAAATGTCAGTAAATGTTACATTGCCTTCAGAAGATATTCAAACACCTTCATTTTTTCACATTTTTTTTATGTTGCAGACTTGTGCTAAAATCATTTAATTTCATTTTTCCCTCATCAAACAACATTCAATATGCCAGAATCTCAAAGCAAAAACATAATTTTGGGAAATTTTAAAAGTTTATTAAAAATAAAAAACTGAGATGTCATATTAATACAAGTATTCATGCTCTTTATTCAGTACTTTGTTGAAGTACCTTTGGCAGCAATTACAGCCTGGAATCTTCTTGGGTATGAAGATTCTGTCTGCCTCGCCTTGTGCTTTTTCACTGCGGTTTTATGTGTGATTAGCAAGACTAAATATGTCACACGCATTCATTAAAGATATTAGCCAGAAGTCAGGGTGTATAATAAAAGCATGTGCAAACATTATATTGGTGACATACAGGGAGACAGCAACAGGCATGCGCCAATTGTGTGTATTAACCCGTGTGTGAAGGAGGGCGCAGTCCGAAGTGAGGTGAGGCTTGTCACTGCCACGCCTTGTGGTTCTCCCCAGTATTTCAACAGGAAATGTATTAATTCAGTAATTTTGACTATAAAAATTATCAAAATTATTGGAATTATACTGAAAACAAATGTATAGCACAGACCAGTGGATAGATTTATTTTATGTTATTAATATTAGTTTTTTTTTACTTTTCATGATGGCCCCTGACAGCACGTCCCTAAAGTGTAGTCATGGTGCCAGAGAAGTGCTGGACTTCCACTAAGTACTGATCCAGCTGCTCCTGCACTGAAACTCCAAGACTCTTTTCTACTTCTCGCAAGCTACATTTGCTTTTATTATCATCTCCGCTGTAATTAAAGCATTTCTACATGTTACTTTCTCGCTTTCTACCCGCAAACATCTGTGCAAAACACACCATCGTCAACCACTGCTTCAATTCGATGAGCCAAATGTGCTCAACAAACAAACAGCGGCCCTTTATGGAAATTGTGCCACGTGACTACAGTAAACCAAAGTTGCAAGATCACCGCATCGTGAACAGCGCAATGTAACTGAACGCTCAGGGCGACCTACAAACAACCCCTCTGAACAACTGAACTGGATTGAAATAAAATGCTATTGCTGTTTTTTTCATTTTTACTCAATTTTCATTTTCATTTTAGTTCGTTCACATATCACTCATTTTTATTTTTATTTAGTTTTAGTGTCTGTTTGCCTTAACTTCAGTTCTCGTTCTTGTAAAACAAAGAACAATATTTTTAGTTCTAGTTCTCATTTTCATTATGAAAATATCACTGCATCAGTGGACAGCTATTTTCTAGACACTCCAGAGATGTTTCTTTGGGTTCAAGTCTGGCCTCTGGCTGGAGAGCTCAATGGAATTCCCAGAGTTGTCCCTAAGCCACTCCTCTGTTGTCATTGCTTCGTGCCCAGAGCCATTGGAAGGTGAACCTTCAGCCCAGTCTATTGTCCAGAGCGCTCTGTGGCAGGTTTTCATGAAAGATTTTTTTAGAACTTTGCTCTGTTCAGCTTTTCCACAACCCTGACTAGTCTCCCAGTCCCTTCCACTAAAAAACAACTGCACAGCATAATGTTTCCACCAACATGCTTCACCACTGGAATGGTATTGCACCAGTGATGAGTGGCACCTGTTTTTTTTCCAGGTGTAACACATAGAATTTAGGACAAACAGTCTTGGTTTCATCGGACCAGAGAATCTTGTTTCTCATAGTGTGATATTCATTTTAAAACTCTGTCATTAATCCCAGATTAATGGAGTGGTGTTTGTCATTCTTGGTGTTTCTCTCATCTCCACACAGTTTCTTTGTAGATCAGCCCTAGTGAACATTAGTTTTTGGTCACCTCTCTTACCAAAACCCTTCTCCTCTGATTGCTCCATTTGGGAGGCAGTTCTATTGGTTGTTATAAAGTTATTTAATTTAAGAATGGCAGAGGCCACTGTGGTCTTGAGAATATTCAATGCTGCAGAACTTGTTTTCTAGTTTTTCCCAGATCTATGCCTAGACACAATCCTGTCTCTAAACTCTGCAGGCAATTCCATCAACCTCATGTCTTGGTTTTTGCTCAGACACACATTGTCAAGCATGGGCCCTTTCCAAGATGGTTGCGTACCTTTCCTAATCATGTGCAACCAATTGAGCTGGTAACAATTTTAGTTTAGGTACTGCAAAAATGCATCTATTACTGCTTTACTCTTATGTAACAAGTCTTTAATAACACTTATAAAACATCAGTAGATAGGTAAATCATCTTTGTGCAGTGTAGCATATTCACGTGATGGTAAATTACTTGTTAATATCAAAGATTCACAGGTATTAT
Source organism: Polypterus senegalus (assembly GCF_016835505.1). NCBI lineage: Eukaryota > Metazoa > Chordata > Cladistia > Polypteriformes > Polypteridae > Polypterus > Polypterus senegalus. Next base: position 111,434,056 of record NC_053155.1, on the reverse strand, counting down.
ACTAAATATATAGTATCAAGAGAAATATGTCTCAGTTAAGCCACCTCTGACTCCAAAGTGAAGTTTTGTTAGTGGAGATGAATAAACGCTGTTTTGTAAGTATTATGAAGACCCAAAGAAGTGTTTTTTTGCAGTAACTAAAGTGTTACCATTATGTTTACTACAGGTGGTCACCAAACAAGGAGTAGACATCTCATTGATGACCAATAGAATGAAATGGATTTGAGCCAGACTTCAAATGTCACAGCAAAGGCTCTGAATACTTGCGTCAACGTTTTACTTTTAATACATTTTGGAAAATTCCTAAAAAACTGTTTTTGCTTTGTCATTCTGGAGTACTGAGTATTGCAAGATGTTGGGAAAATGAATTTAAATGATTTAAGCATAAGTTAGAACATAACAAAAGGTGAAAAAGTTTTTGAAGGCACTGTATATTTATGTTGTCTTTGCTTTGTGTAAAGATTTTATATGTCAGTATTTTCTGCCATATGTCACAGTGGTGCAGTCGTGTTACTTCCTTACAGCCATATAGTCAGGGGTTTCAAATACTGGAATAACCATTTTCAAAAGGGATTTATGTGTGCCCTCTACACTAGTTTTTGTAGAGTGATTACATACATTAAATCAATATCAGTGTGATTTGTGATTGCCTTCCAGATGTGTTTCCTATCTTAGAAATGATGCTGCTGAAATAGGTTCCAGCTCCTCAAAACCTTGTAATACAAAAGGTTTGGAAAATCAATGAATGATTTCTGCCCCGGACATTTAGCTCCAATATATAAATAAAGAAACCTTAAAGCAATAATTAAAACATATTTTAAAGATAATGCAATAATGCAAACTTTGCTTCAGCAGTGCACTTAGCCGTGTAGTCTTTCTCAGATTAAGCTTTATGTGAAGAACAGATTTAATATTGTGGCATTTTATAAGGAAGGGTTTTAGTTTTGGGTTGCGATAAAATAATACTCAGATATTGGTACATTGTTTTGTTTTATTGCTGTTCTGGAAAACAAATCAATGACTAAAAATGATTAACTCGCAGAAACTTACTGTTTACAATGGATTTACTACTAAATTACTGCAATGTAATTATAACCAGGGCCTGTGCATAATTCTGGTGCACATATCTCATAAGACTAATGTTTACTGCAGTTTTTTGCAATATGGGTTCTTTCACTAAACTACAGCCATCAAGAACAAAAAAACATTAATCTGACTTAAAAATTCACAATTTGGTATACAATACATTGCAAATGATTCATCTTTATTTTACAGTATTGAATTTGCAAGAGTTGTATAAATAAAGTACTTATGTTGTGTTTTCTGTATATTTTGACAAATAAAAACATCAAAGTGCATCCAGACTTGACCACCTATGCGAATGACACATGTTCAAGAAGAAATCATGTCAAAAGATTTATGCTTTATTATTTTCTGAGACTAATCCTTAAATCACTTTCAAAATCTTATTATTTATGAAAACAAGAAAAAGTAGTGTAATCTAGCAGCAGATTTTGGTGCCAACAAATATTTGTATTTAACTTATATTATTCAGTAATAAGCAAAGTCAACAAACAAGTTTTCCTAGACCTCTCCTACCTGCGTAAATAATGAGGGTCTGTACTCAAATGCAGATTTTCAGACATTAATAGATATTGTTCCGAAACAATGCTGCATTAGAGGCTTCACATTAGAGGATCACCAGTGAATATCCTCAGCACCTGGTGATGTGTATGAATCACAAACATCAAGTGACAAAGTAATAAAAATGACTGCTTTAGTATACCTACCATTGCTATGTCCCAAACATTACAGTGCAAAGAAATGGATGGAACTTGTACAAAAAATGTCAATTCTATATGCTGTGACTGATATGTTTTAAAATACCCTTAAATTAAAGTCTGCATTGTGCACTTTAACCATGTCTGAATTGTTTAAACTGTGGAACAGAGGGCTAAATCAAGATAAAAATATGTCTTTGTCCTCAATGTTATGGAGGACACTGAACAGTGATAAGCTATAAATACTTGTGAAAATCTTTACTTTTAAATTAAATCAAGACTCATCACACAGGACTGAAAAAAGTTAAAAAAAAAATATAGCAAGAAGTCTTAACTATATTAGATACAAAAATAGCCATAAACAAACTTTTTTTCAATAAAAAATAATTTTCCCAAAGCTAGAATCCTAGGAGTGCAATGATGGAATATGTCACATGACCAACAACAGGCATAGTAACCTTGAACAATTTGGTTGCATATGAGACTGAAGATGAAAACAAAATAGCTGCATTATTAAGTCATAAAAATGCTTTGAAACATAAACAACAACAGAAAACAATAGGCTTATACTAAAACAAGTGCAAAAATTGGTCTTTAGCCATCAGAAAAGCGAGATCATGACAAGCAGAACTTCCTTGCTTTCGCTTCATTGAACCTAAGGATTATTCCATAGTCAGAGGCTGCCTTTCTTTGACTTCAGGCACATCAGGGTATTATTCCCACAGTGTCTCTGCACTTTTCATACCGCAGTTGCTAGACATTTCCATCTTCTCCTTTTTATGAACAGTACAATTCAGCTTTGAGCAACCTCCCAAACAGAGCTGTGGTTTCCGTGAAATGAGACACACTTATTTGATTTTTTCTAATCTTATTTTAGATAGATCAGGAATATATATGTAAACGATTACATAACTAGATAATTAACTATTTTGTATGTACAGTGTGTGTGGTAAGACACTGATTTTTAGTAGGTGGGGCACAATCACATCCAACACTATACCCTAGACCTTTAATTCATCAAGGACCTTCCACCTTTTGCAATGTAAGTAATTAAGACATTTTAGTTTTAAAAACTCTCTGTTCTTTAGACAGTTTGTCCTAATACCTCTCTATGTTAGTCAAATCTTAACACACCACTGTTTGAGAAATTTATTGCAGTGAATACTAGACTTGAATTTCAGTGTGGTATTGTGGGGATCTCATTAATTATTTTAAAAATCCTTCATGGTTTATGCATGAAAATATGCTATCTAAATAAATGATGATGTTGTTGTAATAAACAGGAAATTTTCACAGCTCTTTCAAGGTAAAAAAAGCTTTTATGATTGCCATTTGTATCCCACAATGTCATTGGTTCCGAAATAAACATATCTGTACATGATTTGTACATGCCTTATGTATGTAATGCAGTACACAGGGCTACAGTTGTCCATCCGAAAATTCATCGGTTTTCAAACTGGGTTATCCCATTTAGGGTTACGGGAAGCAGGACATGAGGATGTAAAAACCAAAGCAAATTTAAAAATTTGTGGAGATCTCAAAATTTTTGGCTAGTCTACAAGTCATTTATAATGATTTCAATCACAAAGCCAGGTCATATTTCAGAAAACATTGTAAAGCTAAACATATATGTAACCAATAAGAAAGGAGTAGACTTAAAGAAATTTGCATGATTTCCATTTTTTTCTGGTTCTCATAACTCCTAAAATGAAGCCCATGCAAGTGCTGACTGGCCATAACTGGTTTTGTTAAAAAAAAAAAAACAGCAACAGGTGCATTTAACGTTTAAATTTGTATTGTTTGCTTCCTCTGTTAGCATCAATTTGCTCAATCAGCCTATGAAATATTATGCTATTCATCTACTTATACTGCATAAGCTAATGTATAGCCTGTTAGGTGTGATCTCTTCAAGTTCTATTTACTATTTAATAGCATAATACTCTTTTTACATATCTTAATTTTTATTGTAAATGTGGGGATAAAATATTTATACCATATTTTTTTTTTTTGGGAGAATGAATGATGAACTTTATAAATTATTTTGTCTTTAAAGACAGATGATCACACTGGTCAGCCTGGTCCATTGGTGTTGTTATCACAGCCTGCATCTTCAGCACTAGAGTATTTAGCCTGTGATACTCGGTCAATGCCGCAGCAGCTATACTTAATGGAAGAATCTGCAGAAGATCTACAAATGATTGTTGTGCCTTTCTAAATGGTTTATTTTGTTTACCAAAATTAACCTTTATGAAACAATACTGCTTATTAATGAATATTATGCAATATTATTGCCAGTGTTAGCTAATTGTAATTAAACAAGCATAAGGCATTCATTTATTTTTAGGGGCTTTCCTTTTCCTCCATGGTTGACTTTAACAATTGTGAAACATTTTTGTCTTCATTTTAATTCATCATATTTGGACATGCTATTTGGGTCATGACCACGATTGCCAAGGTCATTGATGCCATAATACTTTCTGGCATAAATATGGTGATGACTGGCATGTTCATTATTCCCCGGTGAATGAAAATCTGTCAAGGAATTCTAGCATTAGTTAGTTGCAAAAAACAAAAGGTTTTGTTCCAGTTCTTTGCATCATTATCAACTACACCTTTGTCTATCCTCCTTGAAACCTTGCCTTCTTGGCATTTATTTTATTCTTTCTCTCATTTATAAGTTCATTTACAAAAATCGAACTGACCCAACAGTTAGCAGCTCCTTATCCATCAGTGTAGGTCTCTTTCTTTTCTTGGATGACTCCTGGGGGACTTCCCTGCACCCATTTTAACATTTATAGTCCCATGCCTTAGGCAATGTCTTGTCAGCAAGGAATTTAGCCATTTATACTTACATTGTTTTGTAGGGTTTGAATGCATTAATAAAGGGTGATTTCATTTAATGTATAAGCATTAAAAAAAATCAGATATCAAGATTCATAATTGATTCACTATTAACTGATTTTTGAATATAGTCTTAATAGCCGAAACAACTTTAATGTACCTGACTTGGTGTGAGATAGTTGTATGCCACCCCCATAGACAGTGCCTATAAAAGGAAATTATTATTTTTTTTAATTCTTAGATATGGTAACCCCATGTTGGTCTTGGATTTCTCGGCTCTTTCTCTGTCTTTTGCAAACCTCAAGTCTGCAATCTTGGTGTTATCTTTGACAGTAACCTCTCTTTTGAGAAACAAGTAAATTCTGTAGTCAAGAGTTGCTTTTTCCAGCTTCGTCTATTAGGTAAGATCAAGACTTTTTTATTTTCCAGGGATCTTGAGAAAGCTACTCATGTTTTTTATCTTTTCTCGCCTTCATTACTGCAACTCGCTGTATTCTGGTATTAGCAAATCCCTGATATGCAGGTTACAATTGGTCCAGAATGCTGGCAATCGCTTCCTGGTTGGGGCAAGAAAGTCTGATTCTGTTTCTCCAATATTAGCTTCTTTACACTAGCTGCCCATCAGTTTTCAAATTGATTTTAAAATCTTGTTAATAGTTTTCAGATCTTTACATGGGCTTGCTCCTGCCTATTTATCCGAATTGTGTGCTTTACACCAGCCATCTAGAGTGCTTAGATCTTCTGGTCAGTTGTCTCTTGTTGTCCCTCGTACCAAGTGTAACATTAAGGGGGACAGAGCAGTTGCAACTGCTGCTCCTTGTCTGTGGAACTCTTTACCTCATTACATAAAGGAGTCGTCTACAATTGAACTGTTCAAAACAAGATTAAAGACTCATTTCTATTCACTTGCAATAATTTTTAAGTTGCACATGTGACTAACAGCATTTTCAACTAAAGGCAAACCCCAGCCATTTCCACAGGTTTCTCTGCTTAAATTAATTCCATGTTGTCTACTATAAATCTTATTGGATAACAAATTGCTTTGAAAAGTCTGTCTAACACTTCTTTTGTAACTGAATATTGGGAATGTCTTGCTTGCTTCAAAAGTAATTTTTGTTCTGCCTGAAAAACGTCCTTGCAACTTACATACCAAGTAAGGCAGTGGTTCTCAACCTGTGGGGCGGGCCCCCCTCGGGGGGCGTGAAGTAACAAAAATGGGGGCGCGAAGACGTGAAAAAAAGAAAACAAGAATCAAAAATATGAAGAAAACATCTGTTGAAACCAAAACAAATTAACTTAAACTACATTCTGATACTACTGTAGAACAATAAATATAGAGTTAGATAAATGTCGATAAAAGTTAAGTAGGTATAATAAAATATGCATCTACATTTCAAAAAAATGTTAGGCGGGGCGCGATTACAACTGTTAGGAAAACTTGGGTCGCAAATACTTAAAGGTTGAGAAATGCTGAAGTAAGGTCTTTGTATCTTAGATGCAGGCAGTTTGGCACAAGAAAGCTCTGCGACCTTAATACAAAGACAAAGCCATTCTGAAGCCACAATGCAGTTGTTGCTTTGCAGCTGCTTTAACATTTCTTATATATATGCATAAGATGTTCATTTTTTCAATAGATAAATCCCATTGTTGTTGTTGGTCTCCTGCTGGCTATTTGTTGTTAAATAATAAAACTGACCTAAACTCCTCACTTGAAATTATCCCTTGAGGGGTGTAAGGACTCTACTAGTGGACAAAGTACTTTAAATTCCGGAGGTAAGTTGTGACTAATTTATAATTTGTGACTAGACCTCACTACCTGGAGAAAAAAGTTAACAGATATTAAAGTAGGAGGAGGAATACTTTAATTGTGTGTATAGAAAATAAAAATGCATATGTATATATATTGTAGCAACAGCTTCAGGCAAAGTAAAAGTTAAATAAGTTAAATATTAAAGGCTTATGTTCATACTTTTTATTCTCTAAGTAATCTGGGATGCCACCAATATTTACAAACCAAAGGTTAAGGTCATCACTCCTTTGGCCAGATGGTGAAAATGCTATTCGGGTCAAGGCAATGTTGTCCATTAGAAAAGTATTAATGTCTATTAAGCCCGAGAAAATATTGGTAGTGTAAGCAAAAAGAGAGGAATGGAGGAGTCAGATAATAACAAAAAATATGCAGAGAGAGGTAATCTTGTGATAAGGATTGTAATAAATACAAGGTTCCGCCGAACTAACGGCGCTCACTTCATTTAACTGAGTCACCTTTGTGCTCTGTTTAATAAAGTCTTATTCTGATTGCTCATCCAGAAACTCTGCATGTTTTCTTGCAAGCAAGAATAAGCTTTTCTCCATGACAGGTGCTATTGTAGATGGAAAGGAAGCCACCCTGCCAGACATTAAGGCAGGTGTAGAGTTGAAAGTAGGTACTTTGCTAATTTCACACATTTATGTTCTCCATTGTTTGTATATCCCCATATGTAAAGCCCAGATATTAAATGTGCCAGAACAAGCATCTACACAGCTCATCACTCATAATCCTGCAGGAGAACAGAGATTGCCCGTAACAGGTCATTTCATTATTCCCAAGCTTCATTGCACTACTCATGATCAGCATGAAACCTTTCTTTCTCTCTAACAGATGTTGCCCAGAACAAGTAAAAAAAAAGTTAATTCAGACTCCCTACTGTCCAAAAAACTCAAATAATGAAGCATTAGTTTGGCTAAAGAAACAGACATAAACTATTAAAGAGAGCAGCTACCCTTTCCGTCTTTGAAGGCAGCATGTCCTTCTAATGAATCCCTCTTTCTCTGTCTGTAAAGGTAATTCCTTCTGCAAATAAGTTTCTCTCTTCTCTTCTAAATGCATGTTCATTTATCAAGGAATCACTTCTATAGATCATCCTGAAGTTATAATTGAGGTCAGGAGACAGTTGCAAATTAAACTTGTGTAGGCCTCCTGGTGGCCATTCAGCACTTTAGAAAACTACAGTATGTCAAGGATTACAGTATTGTAAAGAACAAAGTTTTCAGGACAGCACCTAGACTTTCTGCCCTTACTTATAGATTTATAGAAGGTCCCCATTTCTGTCCTTTATGGTCTCACTACTAATAGTGCAATTAGTCATTTAGAATTTTTTTGCAGATGTGTTTAGCTAGTCCAAACTTGTATATTCATAAGCATCCCTTTAGAACTTCCGTGCGATGTTCTGACATATTAACCCAACAGCATATGTACCTGTAATGGCAACAGCATACTTTTGTTTAAAAAGTGTATGAGCTGTGAAAATCACTTTCTTGAATTGTAAAAAAAATACAAAAGCTAGAAAAAATGATGCAGTTAAAGGACAGGCACAAGATTTTTTTACATAACCAAAGATTTTCTGGAATATTTTGGTCATAGAGACAAATAGTGAGAGGAATTTCTATATAGAATTGTATAGTTTAATGTGCCCATTTTTAAAGTAACATATGAATGAGGTCATCAAAGAAGAGAACTTGCTAGCTAACAAATTATCAGTCTATCACAAAGTTTTTAATAGCCAAATGTTGTCTTGTTGGAAGTTAGCAAGCCGTCTTGCCTTTTGGACAGTTTCTCTGACACTGCTGGTGAGCCAAAGTCTTGAAACACTTGATGTAGTGCGTTCACAGCTTATTCTTTCAAAACATTAAACCATTATTAAAATTAGCTAAGTGCTGTTTTACTCTAATGTTCTAGTGTGTTACTGTTGCTTCCTTATTTTGTGTTTTTGGGATAGTATTAAGCAGCAAGATAAAATTCCATATTTTTAGGGAAAAATTTGCATATGATATTATAGATATTATCGTTAATTAATTATACTTATTTATTAATTAATAAGTTATGTTATTAGAGTCAGTGAGTGGACAAAAATGGATGAAAACGACAAATTCTGGGTATCTATCTAAAACAAACATTCTAAGCAGGAGATCCTGGTATAGGAACTAAATGCGTAAGAGAAAAACTGGCTGCTTGAAAAGAAATTTCTAGATACTAGAAGAGAGCCTGGGAAGAATTTCTAATGGGAGGCTACTACCTATTTGGTTACAGTTGTTTCCAGAAGGAAAAGCTTTTTCTGTATAAGGTGAAAGACTTACCAGAGAGATCTAGGAAAAGAAAGGTGTCAGGTAAAAAGGAAGACCAACAAGAGATGATCAAGGAAGGAGAGTCAGAGATGAGGGACCAGAAGGAAGATATGTGGTGTTTAGATTCAGAACTGGCAGTGCGAGTAACTAGGCTCGGGGAATACAGCCTGGACTGTAGCCATTAAAACAGGATGAGCTGATGCCCTGGCAGGTCCAGAATAGAACAGAGAAAGAGCACCCACCAATTCAAAGGGCCTCATTGTGAAAGACTGGCTTGAACGACTGTCATCCATGACAGAAGCTTTTTTCATAATTTAAACCGAATCCATTAACACAGAGTGTTTCATAGAGGGTTTTTAAATTCCATGGACAGTTAGGTAGAAGGGATATTTGACTGGAGAAAATAAGAAATAATTTATTTTATTTAAAGTTAATCGAGAACTGAAATATGGGGTTTCCTTTATGCACTAAAGAATCTGCCAGTAGTTTGAGACAGCTCTATACACTAATGTAGTAACATCAATGCCATGATATCTAAATACTCTTGCCAGTGGGATAGATGGCAAAGGAGATTACTGTTGACAAATGCAATTTAAGAGGAGGAGAACAGATTTAGATTAATTGATTTTATAGCAAGAAACAGCTCCAGGAATGAAATACTGTGGGTTAAGGATGTGGTTTGTCCAGAAAAAGCTAAATGTTAATGGTGTAAATTAAGATCTTTTGGGGATATTGTTTAAACTGAGATGAGTGATTGGGTTTAGTTTAAGCAAAGACACGAGAAAGAGGTTAAAAAATAAAGGGGATAAGGGGTTACTTTGTCTGACTGAATTCAGAAAAAAAAAGTTGAGAGATGTCTGAATTATTAGCTTTAACTCTTAAGGGGAGGAAGAAATGGACCTGTTCATATTAATAAACTCCACACAAACCTCACTGAGCTTGTATGCACAAGTAAAAAGCCAAATCCTTAAGGTCAAATGCCGTATGGTGTGACAAATTTGGAGATGCATCAATAACATTGGCAGCCACAATTGGAACCTTTCTGGTAAATTGGATAGTTAAGAGTGTTGCATTTATATAGCACTTTTCTAGAATTAATTTGTAGATGACAATTTCAGGTGCCAGGCAAGTAGCTTGACCAGAAGCTTGGCAATGAAGCTGAATAAATAAACAGGGCTGTAATTTGAAATTCAGAGTGTTGTAAAAGGAGTGTGATCATGGTCAATGTATTAGAAAACATCTATTGAATCTATCTAGAACTAGTACTAGAATTTCATATGCAGATCTATTTTTAAAATAGTGGCTGTTTGACTGCAAGTGCATAGAAATTTGCTTTAAACATTAGATCATGATTAGATAATCGTCCAAATAAGGCCATAAAAGCTGCCTCATGTTTGTTATCCTTATTGGAAAGACAAGTGCTTATAGCATATTTAATTATATAGAGTAATGTAATTATTTTGTTTTATGAGTGCAATGGGTTTTAATAGGTGTTTGGTTGATTTTTTTAAATATATTGTACACTGTTTTATTATCCAATTATAAAGATTTCCTAAAACCAGTTTCTCAGCTTCTTAGCAAAGCTATAAAGATTAAATTGTAATGCACTAGAAAGTAATCAATCTGAAACCAGCGATACTCAAAAAAAATAGTATGATTGCAGACTTACAAAACAATGTAAGAATTCCTACTTTTTTGATTAGAAACTGTTACACCTGTCAATAATTAATATGTAAAACTAACCCTTCTTTGGATTTAGATGTAAATAATTTATGTGAATGTGGAAATGGCTGCAGCGAAAAAATCTTTTCAAAGACCTAAAACAGAGGAAGGCTTGAACAAATTTCTTTTCTATCTGAAAAATGGACATCTAAAATTTAAACATACATCAGCTCTCTTCAAAAAAATATTGACACTTAGATATATGGTATATGCTTGGGACTTTACAGACATATGAAACAATAATTTTGAACTTCAATTTATTTTTCTATAGCACTCTCACTGAGTACAACTGAGTATATTTACAACTAAAATGCATTAATGGTAAATTAGTAAACCATGCAATATTTACCTACATCATCACTCAATTACATTAAAAAACAACAACATTTATTTATATAGCATGTTTTCATACAAATTATGTATCTCAAAGTGCTTTACAAGATGAAGGAAGAAAAAAGAAAAATATAAAAATAAGATAAGGGTATACTAAGTAATAAAGAATAAAGTAACGTCTGATGGCTAGGAGGGCAGAAAAAAATATACATGATATACATTTTCAGGCTTCACGTAGAAGAATCATAATAATAATAAACAATAGATGCATAGTAAAACAGAAGTAATCTCAAAGAATAATACAAATAAATGATGACACTAAAAAGAACATTAGCATTATACAGTGATAGATATATACATGTAGCTAGTTGACATGGGAAAGCAGGAAAATAAACTCAAATAAATGTCTGGGCAACCACAGTCAGTTATAAATGATAAAGTCATAGTTCTGTAGGCCAGCTAGCTGCCTACTCTATCCTGGGCACCCAAAAATATAGCAAATGCCCACTGGAAGGTCTAATCCTTTAATGTCTCACTTTGTCTGGCGTCCATTACCATGGAAAGAAGTAGTAGCTAGCCAGTAGCAGTAGTACCAAATGCACAGTAAGATATCTAGAAGAGAAATACTGGCTGTAAAAATTCATAATGCTTGCCAAACTATTTTTGAGCAAATGACTAATAAACTATAGTAACCCTGAGGTAATTATGGATGAACCGGCAGCACTTAATGAAGCCTCTGTTTCAACAGGCTTCACACCACTGTTAGCCTGTGAGCTCATTACAGTCAAAATCTGCCCATTAGTAAGCTAATTTAAACCCCCATGTTCGGAATTTTTCTCCATTTGTGAAAACTAAAAAAATGAAATCTCTTAAGTATTATTTGGTAATTTACCCACTTCATTAACACTGTTTTTAAAAAAACAAACAAAAAAAAAACTCTGTCCTATTCAAAGTTTTTTTTTACTTGTAAAAGTAAATTACGTTGCCAAAGCTAGTTATTGAGCTAACTCTGGCTACAGCTGTGGTAAAATATGTTAAATTATTCTGATGAAAAATGCCTTCCGACTTTCAATTTGCATTCCTGTATAACATATGCAAAAGAATGCCATATTTTGAAGTACATGAAAGATATTAAGAAATGATGGGTACCAGTTGTTATCTAAAACAGGCTGACATATTTCACATAATAAACAACCATGCTAATGAAAAAGCTCAGTGAATGTATTCTTTAATGTCATTAAAATGTAATGAATTTGCTGCAGATAAATTGTTCACAACATGTAAACTCTACTCTAAACATGTAAAAGCAGTGTTCTGTCGTCTGATATGAACAGTTTCATTTTAAAATGGAACAACTCAAAATTCTGTTTAGAGCAAAATATATTATGTAATCATAGTTTCATTTACAAGCCAAAAAAGAAATCATTTAAATAATAAAGATGCTACCTACAGTATAAACTCCATTTACTGCTGAATTTCTACCTTTAACTTGATGCTTTGGGAGTTGTCACTTCGATCAGTAATTGTTTTACTGAAATATGTTCAATACATTCAAAGCTAACTCAACAACTTCACAAAACTCTGCAAGTTAATACCAACTTTTGGTTTATGTTTGTGCTTAGCTGGAACTCTTACTCTTAATAGTAAACTTTAAAAAATTAAGAGGTTGAGGACAAGCATGCCACTTTCAGATGGCCTGTCGATCCCAGACCACTCTGACTCCAAATCAACTATACAGTACATGAGTTTTGAGATGAGTTGGCAGAGCAATGACCGGTGGCAGCTCAGTATGTTGATTATTGTTGGAAGACGATTTCCCCAAGTATTGGGGGATAGGGAAAATGAGAAGGATATGAAAAACTATTTCAATAGGAAGGAAATTCATTTAAAAATACTTCTAATTTAAAAATAGCCCATTTTATATTTGGTCTTCCAATATTGCACCCCAAGAAACAGTTCCTCTTATTTTTCCCCAGTGGCCTTGATATCCCACTAAAAATAAGAGGGATACCCATAGCCTGGCAATCCTGATATTGCTATATGCAGAATACAGTGAAATTTTCTGCATGTGCTAAACAAAATGCTGCTATTTTCCATTAGAGATTGCATCTGCCGTATCACAAAACGTATATTTTCCTTACCTGAATATATTTGCCATAAATGCATATAAGTAAATTATGAGGAGTAGAAGGGCTGTTATTGATGCAGTTTTAGATGTTTGACTAGGACCCAGGTATTGCATTTCTTGTGAGTTTTGTCTTCTGAAGTTTTCATAGGAGCAAAAATGAATAAGTAAATTTCTTCTCTGCTTTAGGTGATGATGGCAGGGACATTGTTTTCTAGACTCAGTCCACTTCTCATCCTTGATTGGCAGTATATATTTTTGTGGATTCTTCTAAAAGAAACTGTGCATGCTGGATCCTGATATGTGAACACAGGTGCTGTGAAATCTTGTCACTTTGGGAGAATCCTCTGAAAGTAAGGAGATGGTAACTGGTCTCTGCCAACTCCAAGATACACCTGATCAAGTCAGTGCTAAACATTTTGAACCCAAATAAAAGACATATGTGACCACCTCAACATAAGGGAGTTTTGAATATGGTCAGGTTTGTTATGCTGCAGCATTACACTATTTTATGATTTATTATACATTCTGTCAGTTTTGTGCTCTTCCCATACACATCATGACCAGGATTTGCAAATAGCAATTAGGTGGTGTGCTTTATAAAAGACAAGGGCTGAATCAAAAAGCTTGTATAATGTGATTATAAAGAGGGAAAAGCACTGTGTGTTCAGGGTGCTCAGATTTCACATGAGCCCATTCAGGAATGCATGTCTGTGGACATAAATGTGTCCTTGCTCATCTTTTTTTGTATTCTTCTTTCTGTTCACTCAAATGGGTATGCCATCCTCTTTGGCAAATGCTGCCATGCACTGCAGGTCCTCCAGGCTGCTACAAAGTGTCTGTGGCATTGGCATCTCATCCATCCAGATCTGGCACATCAGAGCTTTGTACAATGGATAGTCTTGCAGCAGGTGTACGGTTGTCTGGCTGACTGTTTGGGATGGTCATTAGTCTGATTGACCAATCCAAAACTTGGTATACAAAAGGTAATTTAGGGGATTGTCGCATGTCCACAATCTGAAGATGTTCTGACCTTGTCAGCAGGTGGTTTGGGTCATTTCTTTTGTAACATGGCTGCTGTGTTGTTTTACCTTGATGATCATTATACCTTTAATTTCATCTCTCCAATTCTCTTATATACTATGCTTATGGTGAATCTATCAATTCCAATATGCATAAACTGTGTGTTAAGTGCTACTTAATAGCAGCCACTGCATCATCTAAATGTTGGAAATCTTCTTCTTTCTCTTCTATTGGTTGCTCCCGTTAGGGGTTGCCACAGCGGATCATCTTTTTTCATATCTTTCTGTCCTCTGCATCTTGTTCTGTTACACCCATCGCCTGCATGTCCTTTCTCACCACATCCATAAACCTTCACTTAGGCCTTCCTCTTTGCCTCTTCTCTGGCAGCTCTACCCTTAGCATCTTTCTCCCAATATACCCAGAATCTCTCCTCTGCACATGTCCAAACCAACTCATTCTCGCCTCTCTGACTTTGTCTCCCAACTGTCCAACTTGAGCTGACCCTCTAATGTACTCATTTCTAATCCTATCCATCCTCATCACACCCAATGCAAATCTTAGCATCTTTAATTCTGCCACCTCCAGCTCTGTCTCCTGCTTTCTGGTCAGTGCCACCGTCTCCAACACATATAACATAGCTGGTCTCACTACCGTCCTGTAGACCTTCACTTTCACTCTTGCTGATACCCGTCTGTCACAAATTTCTCCCGACACTCTTCTCCACCCATTCTACCCTTCCTGCACTCTCTTTTTCACCTCACTTCCATATTCCCCATTATTCTGTACTGTTGATCCCAAGTATTCAAACTCATCCACCTTCGCCAACTCTACTCCCTGCATCCTCACCATTCCACTGACCTCCCTCTCATTTACACACAAGTATTCTGTCTTGTTCCTACTGACCTTCAATCCTCTCCTCTCTGGAGCATATCTCTAACTCTCCAGGGTCTCCTCACCCTGCTCCCTACTATTGCTACAGATCACAATGTCATCAGCAAACATCATAGACCACGGGGACTCCTGTCTAAACTCGTCTGTCCACCTGTCCATCACCATTGCAAATAAGAAAGGGCTCAGAGCCGATCCCTGATGTAATCCCACTTCCAAGTTGAATGCATCTGTCACTCCTACTGCAGACCTAACCACTGTCACACTTCCCTCATACATATCCAGTACAACTCTTACGTACTTCTCTGCCACTCCCGACTTCCTCATACAATACCACAGCTCCTCTCGAGGCACCCTGTCATATGCTTTCTCCAGGTTTAAAAAGATGCAATGCAACTCCTTCTGGCCTTCTCTAAACTTCTCCATCAACATCTTCAGAGCAAACATTGCATTTGTGGTGCTCTTTGTTGGCATAAAACCATACTGCTGCTCACTAATCATCACCTCACTTCTTAACCTAGCTTCCACTATTCTTTCACATAACTTCATGCTGTGGCTTATCAATTTTATTCCCCTGTAGTTACTGCAGAGTAGTTATACATCTATGCACAACTTGCAGTGTAAAACATTTGGCACAAGCACAGATACAGATAATTCTAGGCATCTATTATGTGCTGATGCGAGATTAGGAGGGTATGTAAACAGTATACTATTACATTTATTCACCAACCATATATCGGGTTTTTCTGCAGAATATAGCTAATTAAAATTAAAATATGAAAGGCTATGATTTTGTGTATGGATGCACATGCCTTTATGACTCCCTTGCTTGAGAAAGTACAAGTTGCCTGTTCTGCCTGGAGTGAAAAGGAAGTGGCATGAAAAGCAGGACCAAGAGATGAAAGAAGAAAATGACATCAGTAAACATTCAAGGGTCCAAAAGGCTAAAAATGAAATCGAACATACGAACACCAAAATGTTAATCAGAAGTCATTGTTTAAAGAACAGACATCACATCCTATCCCCTAAAGTAATTTAGAAGTAACTACACGCACTGCAAAGATTTGTTTTGAAATCCTGGTGGTATTGTGCCTTCAATAATTCTAGATCCTCTTTGATCCTCTTTTTACAGGGCCAAAGTGTTTGGATGGGCAGTGGGGTGTTTCGATTAGCCCTTTAATGTAATTTAAGTGTAACTTTGACAAATTTTGACTTTTACTAACAGCGTTAAAAGTGGTAGAGGATTCTTGTGGAAAATTGATAAAATTGTTTTTCACTGCCAATCAAATGATAATTTTGCTGTATCACTTGTTACTATTATATGGCAAAATCTAACATCACACTTGTGTGCACACAATACCAGAATCCATTGTAAAAGTGATATCAAGGCAGTGAAGTTGTCTAGGATTTGAAGAAAAGTGCCAAAGCATGTTAAAATGCAAATATACCTAGCACATAATTTCCAGGCTTAGACGTCATGTTCTGCAACAGAATTGCACAGCTGTATTTTTACACTTGTGTTATTTAATACAATATTTTTTATTTTGTATTCTTGGGACAGCAATCCTACATTTCCAGGCATCCATGGTGGACATATGATTATGATACCAGGTGGGCATAGTATTCTGCTCTGTGAGTTATGTTACAATGTGTGATCCCACCTTCCTGGCTTCCACTTTGCTGCACTCTAAAAAAAGACTTGGAAGCATGGCAAGATCATTATTTATTTTTATATTTTGGTAAGGCCTTTATTTTTTGAGCACCTTTTTTTTTTTGCTCCTGACTTTTTTTTTTACTGTGAAGAGTCAGGCGAAGAAGCAATCTCTTGCAAACTTGACAGAATGGTGCTTGTTTGTACAAGCTTCAGGAAAGGGGTAGAGTTTAATTCAAATTGTTAGTGGATTAACATGTTTGCCTGGAAGTACTGGGCAGGAACCTCATTATATGCAAAGAGGGCCTGACCCTCAAACAGAGAGAGAAGGGGAGGAGAATAATGGGCATGCATTTGACCAGATTGCAGATGGCAGAAAATAGCTTGCTTATGGAACTCTTCTGGGAACGGGGAAATAAAAGGTAGTTGGTGTACTGCCCTGGAGATCTTCTGTTTTAGATGAGGTACAGGGATAAGGAGTGAACGGACAACAAGGAACTGTACAAGAAGCCAAAGTAGCCAAAATGAGATAATACAATACAATACAACTTATTTCTTGTATGGCTTTTTTCACTGAGTGCAGGCATAGAGCACTGTGAACAATTCTCAGTTAAAATACAAATATACATCATTCTAATTACTAAATACAGAGATGGTACACATATAAATACAGATTTGTTAAAAAAAAAACACAGAAAAAGAGGCAGAAACTGAGGAAACATATATGAAAACCAACAATACCTGCCCATTAATTAAATAAAGAACTATAGCTAGTAGGGCGGCACAGTGGCAGCACTGCTGCCTCACAGTAAGGAGACCTGGGTTTGCTTTCCAGGTCCTCCCTGTGTGGAGTTTGCATGTTCTCCCAGTGTCTGTGTGGGTTTCCTCCGGGTGCTCCAGTTTCCCCCCACAATCCAAAGACATGCAGGTTAGTGTGTGCTTGGTGTGTGGGTGTGTATGTGTATGCCCTGTGGTGGGGTGGTGCCCTGCCTGGGGTTTGTTCCTGCTTTGAGCCCTGTGCTGGCTGGGATTGACTCCAGCAGACCCCCGTGACCCTGTAGTTAGGATATAGCAGGTTGGACAATGACTGACTGACTATAGCAAGTTGACAATAGTTGAGATTAAAAGTGTAAAAGAGAAAGTCAAAAACAAAGTCTAAGACCTGGAGACCTTGGCCAACTGTTCAGCTATCCCCTACTGGGTTTTCTATAGTGGAGACTGTGCTGGCCATTCAATCTGATGAGCGAATCTTTCCATGAGATGATTTCAGTGCTCCATTGTCCGTGATGACTTTTCCATATGCAGGAGAGCATCCTGGCAAAAGAGCACTGGCACTAATTTCCACATCAGAGAAGAGAACCAGTATAGAGTAAGGTTAGTAACATTTTATAGATATGTATCACTTATATTTCTTTGCAAACGACTAATAAACAGTAATGCAGCCTACACAGCTAATTAACAGTTCTAGTTAGGGTGTGCTTGACTAATGTAGTAAGTCTTCAGCCTGAATTTCAAAGCTGAGACTAAAGGGTCATCTCTTATATTAGCAGGCAGATCATTCCACAGCTTCAGGGCCTTGTAACTAAACAACATTTACACCAGTAATCCTGTCACCCTTGGCATGGGAATAACTTCATGAGTGGCTTTAAAGTAGTCACAGAGGAGTGCTGTGAGTCTGAAGTTATGAAGGAAGTCTGGGAAAAAGGGGAGCTTCATTTATAAAACTTTATTGTTTATTTGTGTGTGAAAATATTTGTACACTGTCACACACATGCACATGGGAGGCAGCTAAAGGGCTTGAGTAAGGACAGTTCCGAGACATACCGGGATGTGGCAGAGTGCACTGACTCTTTTTCTCCCTTGCCTGCAGACCATTCACGGGAGATTTCACCTGGTCCTCTTGACGTCACTTCCGGCACTGAGCCAATGGAAGGAGACCTTGCCCTTGTGATGTCACGTCCGGGCTCACACCAATGGCAGAAGACCTACATGAGCCTGACCCCTTTGACTTCACTTCCTGTCTTCCCCTTTAAAAGCCTCCACTTTTTCCCTATTCCTTCAGTTCTGTTTTGGACTCGGTTTTGTGCACATCAGTGCTGTATCTATTGAAAGCTACTTTGCAGCCTGAAAACCAGATTATACAGGTGGCTGTCCCAAACCTTTATATGACTCTGTCTCGAGTTTGTGACAACACCAAAAAAACAGGAAAATGCACACACAAACAAAAAAATAAAAGATCAGCGCTATATAACCTGGCATATACACATGCATAAGTCACATACATACATAGATAAGTCACAATAACCTTGTAAATATATGCATGGGAATGCACGTCGAACACTGCCCTGAAACATTTGTACATGGAGCATGATAAGCAACCTCATTCATATGCAATCATGATGCAGACTGTCATTGGCCTGCATTCAAGATCTGGTTATGCTCCACAACTGAGAGTACAAGATCATACATGGCATTACAGCTCCTCTCCTCTGTGTTCCGTGAGTCGGGGAAAGGCATATGGTACAACTGTCTGAGCTGGTAGGCTCTATTACCTGGCACATGTAATGACATGATTGCTGTTACAATGAATAGTACAGGCCATATAAAAAAATGAGGGTTCAGCCAGTTACCGTACCAACAAACCATTCACCAAGTACAGCACCATCATGCCTGTCAAAGCTATTTTGCCTCAAAATAAATGAGTCACGGGCTGACCAAGGCTGCTGAGCCGCAACATTTCTCAGTCAGATATTGCCGTCATAGATGACTTTTGCATTAATGGAATGAAACTGCTTACGATTAACAAAAGCAGCTTCATTTTCGCTAGATTCCCTTATTGTAATATGAGTGCATTATTAGGAGAACCGGATGCTGCACTAAATTGACTTTTTATGTTGGCAAAAACATGCTATTTTTATGTATATGTACCCACACCATACAAAAACTGGTCACTCATTTAATTGGCTTCCAGCACAGCAGGCATAATGGAGCTGAAGCTTAGATGAGATATTCCTAACCAGTCAGCCAGTTCCCTGAGAACTGACAACAGGTAGTAGATATAAACTGGCAAAAAAATTTAAAAAATAGTTCTACAATGCAAATACACAGCATTGGCCCGCTTAAAAGGGAACTAAAATTCCAACTACTTTTGAGGTGTAATATGTTCATCACATCAACACATATTATAATAATGGCTGGGTGATATGAATTATTATATTATGTGTGTGAGTTGTCATTTAGCTGATTTAGCTAAAGGGTGTTGTCACTTACCAGTTTCTCCAAAATGTTGCGTAAGGATGGGACAGAGTTGATGTAAATATATGCATGTTTTCTTTTATAAATTGCAACATTTCAGTGGAAAGTTGTATATGCACATTTCAAGCATTGCAAATGAGCCCCTGGATCATGTGTGTGAGAGACTGAAAGGAGAATGGATGGAGAACATTTTTGGAGTGTTAAGCCATCCTAATCAAATAGACAGAGCAACTACACTGAAGACAGTTCCCCAGGAACCAAAGATTTGTGTTTGTTTTTTTTCTATCAGTCATATTGATCTCTCAATTGTCCATCCCTTTCCTGTGTAAGTGAAAGCCACAGATAAACACAAAATTATTTTTCAGGGTGTGGAGAGAGAGAGATACCAAGAGGATGCTTTCCTTTTACTTTATGTTGCACATATATTCCTACTTGTGCATACACTTTTGAAGAGCTATACATTTTTATTGAGCATTATGAGTCTAAAGAGAAACACAAAATAGGTTTATTGAATCAAGACAGCAAAGTTAAAATAACTCCCAGATCCACTTTAAATAAAACTATTTTCATTTTAAAGTATAAACCATAACTAAGGTAAATGTCAATCTTGCAGGCACACTGGGAATCAGTGGGTGAGCTGCGATTTGAAATGAGGCCTTTTGGTTTCAAACTGTTTCCTTTAATCTCAGGACTAAACAGAAATACAATATGTTATTCATAAACATTAGACATTTTTATTTTTATTATCAAAGGAGGAGAGCTTCAAAAAGATTAAAGATGATATTTTATTAATGAAACCATTGTAAAGTGCCTAAGGATGAACTCACCTCTGCAGGGACTGTGGGATAAGATTTGGAATGCTCTGCATGCTGAAGAGAAGAGGATACTTTTTTCATTGTTGGTATTTTATTGCACTAAATATATTCAGACTATGGACTTTGATAAGACAGAATGGCAAGAGCTGTGAAAGCACTGAGATATGTATTTGTGCTGGCATATTTTACTTGTATTCAAGTTATCATTTTACTTTTTAATTTATACAAAAATCTTTATATTAGTTATGCTGGAAGATGACACTATTAAGTGGCTGATGTTTATATTTCACTCTATTGCTGTCGTTATTTGCTGTTATTGTCTTGTATTGTATAAGAATAATGTACTTGTCAACTGCTATGCTCAGTTATGATAATTAGCCTGAGAACTGGCTAAGGAAGACGTAAACTTAAAGATTATACTTTTTCAGGGTAGAATATTGTGTGTGTCCCAAGACACAGTCTCTTAAAATGGATACTTTTTGGAGTGGTAGGAGCATTATAGGTCACTGCTGCTGTGTAACCACTGGGGTATTTGATTGTAAAAGGGGAATATGAAGTATTTTGTGATATGAAATCACTAAGGCTCTGCAATGAGCAGCACCAGCCTTACCTTTGAGGATTACTAGATGGGAAAAAGCTGTGGCAGATGAACCATTGACAACTGTTGGAAATGTGAGGTGCCATGGTTTGTTCAAACCATGCAGCATTGCCTGCTGCAACAGCTCAAACTGGACCTTGCGGAATCACATTGCCAACAAAAGTGGAGTCTATTTCAGGGTCCTCAAAGTGATGGGCTTTTTCAAAAATAAGCTGTCTGTGGTTTCAAATGTAGGTCCCTCAGAGCCTGACTGCTTCACAAGAGGGCCTTCATATAACAATTTCTAAACACTGCACTTTTGATTTGTTATAATATATTTTGTATGTTGTTTCTGTATAAAATGCTATGCAATTGTCATGTTTGTAATGCTCATCCCTTTTCTAGTAGGATTGACTACTGCAATGCGGTGTTCACTGGCTGTTCAAACTGTTCTCTATACAGCCTCCAGTTAATCCAAAATGCGGCTGCAAGAATTATTACAAGAACAAGAAAATATGAACACATAACTCCAGTTCTTAAATCTTTACTCTGGCTCCCAGTTAATTTTAGGGCAGATTTCAAAATCCTCCTTTTAACATATAAAGCATTAAATGGTCAAGGTCTGACTTACTTGTCTGAACTTATCATGACTTACAAACCTGAGCGCACATTAAGATCTCAAGATGCTGGTCTGCTTAGGATTCCAAGGATTAATAAAATAACAGTGGGAGGTCGAGCTTTTAGTTACAGGGCCCCTAAACTGTGGAATGGTCTTCCTGCTTCCATAAGAGATGCCCCTTCAGTCTCAGGCTTTAAATCCCGGCTGAAGACTCACTACTTCAGTTTAGCATATCCTGACTAGAGCTGCTGATTAGATTACATACTGCATCTCTGTTGTTAGTCATTAGCACTAAAATATAAGTAACATGATAATTATATTTGAATACTAACCCTCACCTATTCTGTTTCTTTTCTCGGTCCCCAAATGTGGCAATTGGTGCTATGGCCCACCTGCCAAGTTGTTTGCCTGCCTATGGTAAAGTCATCCCTGATGGAGGATCACAGGAATCATGGGAAAGAGGGGTCCTTTCATCAGAGCAACGTTTCAGCCGTGGCATGGCCAAATGGGGAGGCAGCTAGATGGATGAGGTCTCCAGGACTCTAAAAATATCCAAACCTAATTATGTCATATCATCTACTGTCAAACCGTACTTCTAAAATTTTTATTATTATTCTGTATTAAGGAATTGTTCTGTTCTGTGTATTGTATTGTATTGACCTCCTACTTTTGACACCCACTGCACGCCCAACCTACCTGGAAAGGGGTCTCTCTTTAAACTGCTTTTCCCGAGGTTTCTTCCATTTATCCCTACAAGGTTTTTATTGGGAGTTTTTCCTTGTCTTCTCAGAGAGTCAAGGCTGGGGGGCTGTCAAGAGGCAGGGCCTGTTAATGCCCATTGCGGCACTTCCTGTGTGATTTTGGGCTATACAAAAATAAACTGTATTGTATTGTATTGTATTGTATTTTCCTTCTATTCAATCCCCGAACACCGTTTTAGCGAGGCTTCTCTCCTAAGACCCAGTCTGTACGGAGTGTGCTTCACCACACTGGTTGTAGTGAACATGGACATATAGCTTTACTCACCAAAAAAGTCAAGGCTGAGAATCTGTAAACTTTAATGTAGGTTTCTGGCAAGAAGTCATACAAAGTATCAGGACGTGAAAACCATTGACAACTTGAAAGTAAAAAGACGATAATTTCTTTTGCCTAAAATACAATGTGGCGGGAGGTAAAGCTGGAAATTTAACTGTTTTCCAGAAAATTGAACTGAGGTGTTCAGAATCCTTCGTATCATACTGGAAAGATGCAATTTGTGGACCCACTCAGCCATGGAATTGTTTCAAACTTGTCTTCTTTAGACACCATTGTTATTTACACCCAGACAGAGATAACGTTTGTTTACTTTACACAAGTTTTTTGTTAATAACTGGTAAAATTGTTATGCAAATAAATGCATTTACTTGACTTGTATGTGTGGTTACTATATAATAGTTGTTTCCTATAAGCGCATGCATATTAAGTGTCATATACGTGCGTATGGGAGGCAGCTAAAGGGCTTGAGTAAGGACAGTTCTGAGACATACCGGGATGTGGACCATTCACGGGAGATTCCACCTGGTCTTCTTGACGTCACTTCCGGGACCAAGCCAATGGAAGGAGACCTTGCCGGCTCTGGCCCCTGTGATGTCACGTCCGGGCTCGCACCAATGACAGAAGACCTACATTAGCCCGACCCCTTTGACTTCACTTCCTGTCTTCCCCTTTAAAAGCCTACACCTTTTCCTTATTCCCTCAGTTCTGTTTTGGACTCGGTTTTGTGCACATCAGTGCTACATTCATTGAAAATTACTTTTGCAGTCAGGAAACCAAATTATACGGGTGGCTGCCCCAAACCTTTATATGACTCTGTCTCGAGTTTGTGACATAAGATATAAAGCTACTCTTGGATTTCATAAGTAGTACCTTTTCAAGTTTATAAGAGAAAAATGATCTAAGTTAAAGAATGAATAAAATCAAGACAATGTTTATTATTTAAAAAATCTTTTTTCCAGTAAACTTTCATTTCAATGAATGTTCCTCTGTATTTTCATTTTTTAGTAGAAGCGTTTGATTAAGTGAATACTCTATTTCAAACGGAGAGAAACTTGGATAAATGTGATGGATACAGTACTCATGACGACAGATTGGAAACAGGAGAGGATCAGTTTAGTTCAGAAGTAGTTTGACTAATGGTAGAAACAGAAGTCCAGGGTCTTTTCCAAAATTTCACACAGGCAGCAATAATTAGGCATTTAGAAGGGATGCATTAAAATAACATCAAATATGTCTGTCCTTGTTCTTTTTGTACAGAGGGGTAACATTTTGTGTTTAATGCTTTATTATCAATAATAGTTAAGCTGATGCCAATCTAACATTACTTCATTTTCTTCACACTGCCATGGAAACCTCTGCAATATTTACAGTTTTAGACAAATGATGTGACTATAGCTATAGGATAAGAATTTACAGGAAATGATAAAAATGGTAAAATCATCATATATTGATCTTGAGGCTTGGCTAGACACCAGATGGTGAACTTTCCTGCCCAGCTTTCAATTGTGCATTTTAGACTTGGCTGGGGGAGTCTAAATGTCCGGGTGGTAAAAGAGTAACAGATTTTAACTCTAAACATTTTACAAGAATTGTGGGCCCTCAGAGGTTTAACATTCTCCAAACAATGCACCATAGTTGGATTTCTCCTTAATCATTGATACTTGGCCTCAACAATATAAAGTTTATATATAAAGTTATTATACTTTTTTTCTGTCATTATTTTTCCCATTTTAGCTTATACTCTCTGAGTTACTTTGAATTTGACAGTCTGACCGAATTCTGTCAGTCTATTTAGTAATGAACAACATATATCACAATTTTACTTGATCTGAACTTGAAGTACAATGATTATCTTGATGTAAAGGATACCAACAGCACACATCTATTATTTATATTGTGTTTGAATATAGTTTGTACATTGTTGTGCAAATCAAAAATAAAGAATATTTTATGTTTTCTATACTCATCTTCCATGGGAGTAAATTAAATTTTTTTTGGAATGAAAGTTTTATTTTTTGAAAAAAGCTTGGCATTTTCCATGTGCTGAGCTGCAGGAGAATTAGATAATTTAAAGGTTGACTTAGTAATTTTAGTAAAGAGAAACATCAAATTTTACAATACATATTTGGGATTTGAGGTAAATCTGCACAAAATTGATAAAAATACTTTGAAAATAGTTTAGGCTTGCACTCTTTGCTGATGAGACAGGCTCCGAATTCTTTAAGTATTAAGTATTAGGAAGTGGAAGGTTTGGACTAGGTACTGAAGGTGCAAGCCACTTAGTTTGAAGCAGAGTAACTTATTTTTACTGGAGGAAATTACTGTCACTTTTACAGTACCTTACTAATGTTGCATTGTTGCAATCATTATTTTGGGAACGGAGGCACTATATTTAAAACCAAGCTGAAATCAGGGAGACGAAAATACAAAAACATTTGTGGGTACCACCTTGGTAAACCCACATACTTAACGTTTTGGCAAGAAAAGAAAACATGTCTTTATAGACATGAGTTCAAAACAGAACTGAGGAACGGAAGTTGAGTGCTGGTTTGTTTGGTGTGTTGACAGGTCCAGTATGGAGGAATCCGGAAATGATGTCAGTGGTGGAAGAGTTTTCAGTTAGCCGTTCTGCAGAGGGAGACAGAGAGGAAGGATTGGAGAATGGAACTAAACACTGGTTAAGCAGGTTATCGCACATACTCAAGCCTGTAAGCTATCTCCCATGCGCACGCGTGTGACACTATCTTGTCTATAGGATATTCAGACATACAATACTGGGAACTGCATATGAGCTTTTTTATTTTGATGAAGACATACTTCTGTTCACAGATTGTTTCAAAAATAGAGCAAAGTCCGTGAAACTCTTCTTTGCATGTTACTTTATGATTCTAAGATTTTGTTTAAGTTTACAAATGTTCTCTTTTTGTCTCATTGTATAAGTCACATTATAATCTTAGGTTTGAATGTCTTGTTACTTTGTAAATCAGAGACCTGGTGAGATGTATCTACCCCTATTGAAACTGGATGCAGTACAGACAAATACTCATGACAACAAAAGATGTTGTGCACAATTAGTGCTTTAAGGCAAATATATAAACCCTTAAAATATTTAGCCAAATACCAGTGAGTAACATTGAGGGGCCCAAAATCACATATGGAAATACTGGCATAAAGGATGGCCTGCCCATGGCTGGTTGATTCAGTTGAATTAGAAAGACTCCATTCAGCAGGGCCCGAGAGACACTGTGATTGTGTTACCTCAGACACACATGCAGGGACTCATCATAGAACACTACTGTTTAGCCTTTATAAGTAGATTTTTATAGGATTCTTTCTGACTTTGAAAAAACTGTTATTTTTACTAAGCCGTTATATCCAGCCTATGCTATTGTTCATATTTGAAGCTGCTATTCATTTTTGCTAATACTAGGGGGCTCCAACCCCTGCTCACTTTGTTAACCCACCCCCAGGTTTGGTTTACCGGATAAACAATTTAAAGAGATTGTTAATTTCATGGGAACTGTTACATATGCATTATTTTCACTTTTACTTTAAAACTTTTGTAAAAAAAATAGTTTTCCTTTATTTCTTGCCCCAGGAGTGGTTAAATATTTTTCTCGCTGGACGTGAGCTGCGTGTTCTGCTTCTCGCTTGTCATTGTTTTAAGAGCTGGGAGCACATGAAGTGTGTCTGCCAAAAGCATTCCAACAACTGCTAGGTTAGATGTCCGCGAACTTGTTTTAAATTGATTGTAAGTAGCTCGTGACGTGCAAAAGTCACTGTTTCACGGGTTTTGCTTCTTAAAGTTGTAATGTCTAGTCTTGCGTGTCGTCAAAGTGTCTCTCTGAGATGATCAGGTCTTGTTTGCTTCTCTCAACTCCCAATGAGGTGCACTACGTTCCTGCCACGTTCCGCCTCTCCCGCTTGCGTTGTGAATTGGGGGAGCCGAACGCACGCTAAGGAAATGTGGACGAATCAGCTGTTGGTTTTGTTCTCCTGCTGTAGATGTGCATGTTCTGTTTGTCGCACTGTGCGTCGATCATTTAAAAGCCTGTACAGCAGCTGTCCTTCTGTCTCACTGCCATGTCTCACGTGACATTGAAGTGTCACTCGCAGTACATCTAATTGTCCTCTGAGAAGATCACGTCTCATCTTCCTGGTCTCCCTGCCAAGATTTTTTTATAATAGAGAGAAATATTGCATTGCTTTAAACTTCTATGCTTTTTTTTTTTTTTACAATTCTTCTATGACTGAAATAATAAATCAAATACAGTGCATGTGATGTGGGTAGGTTGCCACTTCTTTCCCAGAGAGTTATTGACTGAGAAGGTATGCCTTAAACAGTAAGCAGTTTGGGAAGGTGTAACATGCCATTGATAAGTGGCAATAAAAAAGGATGCATCAGCCTCCAATGTTTAGATAACACTGGTCTGGTCTGCTCAAGCCAAAGCTACTGAGTTTTTGTCTGGAGTACCTACTTGTTATTAGTAGGGGCAGTTTTCTTGCTGTTAGTCCCAAATCTCTCAGTCTATGCTGTATATGATCGTCGAAAAGCTCTCTGCTTGTGCTCTGCTCCTCCTACCAGTGTTTTTTCCAACACTATATTCACATCGATGTCAAAGTGTTCCCATTTGATCTTTTCCAATGATATACTGTATATCTCTCCGCTCTCTCCTTCCTGATAATGCTCAATTCTAAACTTGGCTGTAGGTTTGCATGACAGAGCTCTGGTTGGGGCTCTGTCCACTTGCACTTTCAATGTTGCCCACTACCACTTTACCATCCTGGAGGTTCCTCCCACTGTGTTTTGCCTCTTGGATTGGCTCCTGGTATCTTTTATGGCATTGATCCATAGAAAATTGTAGCTCCTAGCCAAGCCTCCACATCATTTATGCTGGTCCTCCCCAGCTGTCATCATATTTTCACAGTTGTCAGCCAGCATATTCCTGGTTATCACTGAACATTCAGTTGTAGAACTTACAGCATACAGCTGGATTGTACAGCTGGTACCTGGCTTCTTGTCAGGTGAGCCTTTTCATCATTAAAGTAGCATAAAGCATTTGCAGGTATTCTTAATACTTGTATTCACTGCTGTGATGCTACTTTCAGAAGTAAGGTGAACTCTATGTCTTATACACTACATACCCAAAAGCATGTAGGCACTCCTCCAAATTACTGAGTTCAGCTGTTTCTTTTGCACCTATTGTTAACAGGTGCATAACATCCAGCACATAGCTCATGCAATCTCCATTGACAAACATTGGCAGTAGAATGTGTCCATCCGAAGAGCTCAGCGACTTTAATTGTGGCACTGTCACAGGACAGCACCTTTACTACTAGTCAGTACATGGAATGTCTGCTCAGCTATATCTGCCCTTTTTAACAGTAAGTACCATTGTTGTAAAGCAGAATATTTTTTGGGGCAACAATACCTCAGCCACAAAGTGGTACACCACACAAAAGCACAGAGTGGGGCCATCAAGTTACAACTCAGTTCCAAACTACCTCTGGAAACATCATCAGCACAAGAATTGTGTGTTGGGAGCTTCATGAAATGGGTTTCCATGGCTAATATTACTATGTGCAATGCTAAGTGTTGGCTGAGCTGGAGTAAGGCACAATACCATTGGACTCTGAAGCAGTGGAAAGAAGTTCTATGGCACTGTGAATCACGCTTCACTGTTCTAGCAGTCTGATGGACGGATCTGGCTTTGGGGGATGCAAGGAGAACTCTACCTTCCAGACTGTATAGTGCCTACTGTAAAGTTTAGGTGAGAGTGGTCTGGTGCTGTTTTTCAGGGTTTGGGATATCTCTCTTAGTTCCAGTGAAGGATACTGTTAATGTTTCAGCAAACAAAGACATTTTAGTGAATTGTATGCTTCCAACTTTATAGCAGCAGTCTTATGAAGGTACTTCAGTTCAGACATGACTTTGCCCTTGTGCACAAAACCATAAAGGCGTGCTGTGGAGGAACTTGAGTGGCCTGCCCAGTGCCCTAACCTCAACCCTACATAACACCTCTGAGATGATATGGAATGCCAAATAGCAAGCCAGGACTTCTCATTTACAATGGATTAGCTAGGTGCGGGCGGAGGAGCCTACAGGTTGACTGCTAACAAAATATATATATTGCATTTATTGACACTGAAGTATAGATTTTTACTTCAAAACTGCGCTGGGAATTATCCAGCTTCCGGTTAGTATTGTACATTAAAGAATTTCTTTCTTTATTTCAGTCTGCTGGAACATATTGAGAATTTAACAGATTTTTTTAACTTTTTATACTGCTTCGTAATCTTTTAGTCAGATTCTAATCCCCAGAGTTTTACCATGACAAGCAAACTCACTAAACTCATTAATCACAGAGTTAGATTTTTTTAAACTGCTCTTATAATTTTGATTCAGCACTCAAATTAGCTTCTTCGTCCACTAAATATACTTAGAATCAGCAGTTTTACATCTTTACATCTTAGTATGCCAGAAAGGACCTAAGTAATTTTAGAAGCATGAAGTTTAATGTAAGGGTTCCTATTATAAGCTTACTGGATCACTAATGGTGAATGGCCGACATTAAAACTCCTATTCAAATAAGTTTTCATAACCAGAGAATACTACACACATGCAGATATTATTTATAAGGTGATTAACAGAATAAAATGTAATGTGAGCCAAGGGTCAAATCCAGACATCCTGTATATTGGGGTGTTTTGGTAAGTGAAAGAGTCATATACTCAAGATTGTTTTAGCAAAGTTGTCTGATTGTTAGAAAATGAACAGAGAATAAAAATGACAGTCAAATATGTGGCCTTCACAGACAAAAAGAAAGAAGGCCAGCTGCTCAGGGAATACATAGATATCAACAGAATAGGTGGGCATGCTGCGCAGACTTAAATATTAGACAAAGCTTCTGCCACTAAAATTAAAGGTTGAGAGCACTGAAAATAAAAAAATAATAACAGACACAGAGCTGTTGGGTTTGATCATCTAAATGAAAACAGCCCCCAGCTCACTAGGCAAGCACAGAGAGAAAATCAGATAGCCGCAGAATTGGCTGGCATATACTGTGCTACGACCTGTTTAACAAAAATAAAACAGCGAATGGAAAATGGTCAGCTGAACAGATAAAATACCTCTGTAAACAGCTTAAAAGAAACTAAAGAAAACCACCACTCAGTCAGAGAGACTGAATAGCTGCTAAGATTCAAAAAATATAAAAGTTCTCATGAACAAAAAACTAGTCTGAAACAAAATGTAGGCACAAAGTAAGTTTTTCTTGTTAATCCTTTTTCTTATATTGCAACAATATTCATAGTGTACCATAATATTATTATCATGAGATATTAAACTTCAAAATAAAAATGCAGAAATCAAGCAAATGAATATGACAAACGAAAATGGTAAAAAAAAATTCTGCATACCCCAAAATCATTACACTGCAGCACATGCAAGTGTTGAGAGATTACAGTATACTGTATGATTAAACTATGATGATATCTACATGGGCTCCAAAAAATTCCATTAGCAATTGGCATAATAGCTCATTCAAAATAAAAGACCTTTATATAAATGCTAAGGTAGGTGTAGGGGTTGATCTGAGGGAAATTTCAATCAGTGAAAGGGGTGGTTAACACCCTTTATAATCAGTTCTGTGAAATGGATATTATTGACTAATACACCACTAATGGCTTGAATCTCATTACTTTCTCCACTTGTGTTTGTAGTGCATATACTTCATATTCTCACAAATGATAGAGAGGAACAAATATATGGGAGGGTGACAAATATATGGGAGGGTCACAAAAATGGGTTATGTGTTCCATGAAATAAGAGATGTGAAGAGGGACACCTTGTTGTCTTCTGGCACTCCAGTAAGTTATTTGATTGGCATTTAGAGAATATCCTTTAAAATAATACCAAGGTTTGTTCTACTTGTGCATGCCTCTTACATTTTACCTTGTGAATAGTGAACCCACATGGCAACTCCATGCAGGCTAAATTTCACAAGGCTACATGAATTACCCAGCTATCTAGCCTTTGCAGGTGTACACTACTTCCAAGCCTGGCTCTAGTGGATGGGTCCCGAAAGTAGTACATACAGAAAGCAACTGTCAAAGGAGGTGTTAGACTGATTGATGAATTTAAGCCCCGCCCCATATATGATTGATGACTTTAAGCCCCGCCACAAATATGAAAATATGGTTTATGAAAATATAAAAATATAAACATATGAAAATATAAACATACAAAACTATGATTTATGAAAATATAAAAATATGAAACTATAAAAATATGGATTATGTTAATATGATTCATAAGCTATAAGATATTGACTCATCGCTCTAAGTTATAAACCAATAGTAAGAAAATATACAATTTTCTAAAAATGATATAAGATGTTGACTCCCTGCTCCAATGATAAACGCTTACCTTATGGAAACCTCTTGGAGACACTTGGAATGCTGGAAAAGATTGTGTGGCGGGAGAGGGCTAAGCAGAACACTTTATGCAGCACCTAGGGCTCCGCACCACCTTGGAAGGGCGGAGCGAAACACCCAGAACGTTTAGAAAGCTCATAGGTGCCGAGTTGTTGATGTTCCGCCTCTAAGGGGCGGTGACCCTTTCTAGCGGCAAAGAAGCCTCATTCAAACGCACACAGCTGTAAGGTTCACATCTAAGCAAATACTTTATGTTTTACCGAGAGATCGTCGTGCTAAATGCAGATGTTTTATATGTGGAACTGTTTCTTAGATCGCCACGTGTATTTTAAAGTTGATATACTGTAAATGTGAAGTAGTCTATTTTGACATTTACCCGATTAACGAGGCTAAAATACCGATGAAAGAGCCGAGTTTGTACTCGGTATATAAACAACTTTTATCATGATAGCGAGACCCTTTTTAATAACTTTTCTTGCAAGCTTTTAAAGATCATTGTGAATATAAGAGGGAGTCGTTAGTGGAAAATATTTCATTTAATAACTTTGTTCTTAGACCATAGGAATGTAAAAAGTCTTTTTTGACCTTTATAGCTTTTTAAAAACAGTCTTGTGATTAAGTTCGCAGAGCCAGTGCTGAAAAGCGTGTTAAGAATTTTAGTAAAAATCAGAAGGAGTGTATATTTTCTTAATTGCTTTGATTCGGGGTGAGAATAAGTATTTTACTTTATGATATAAAAAATAGAACACGTTTAAATTAGATTAAGACTTTTCTTAATTGCTTAGGTTGATAACATGAAAACAGAAAGGCGCCGACTCCCTGTGGGTACATAACTGTTGCAACGTCTGGGTGTCTTATTGCCGAGGCATAAAACAGCAGGTACGCATTTTAGATTATTATCATGTAATCAGAAAGGCACTGCCTTGTTACAGCATGGTAATTAAATTAAAAGTGTAAAGAGACAAGCTGTGATCGATCATATGGTTAAAACCATATTTGGTGCATTCCGATGGGGGAAGTAATTGAAAAACAAGTCTTTTAGCTTAATTGTTTTGAACCGGTGAAATTTACAAAGAGGCGCGCGGGCATTAGGAGTGGCTATGTATTTTCTTCCTTTTGATTCTAGTGCAACTTATATCGTTTTTAGAAACGGTTGGCTAGATAATTGTATATTTATTTTCTTATTATTAGTTTATAACTTAGAGCGGGGGAGTGAATATCGTTTTAGTTATGGCTATGCATGAAAGATAAGTGCTTATAAAATAAAGACGCGTGTCGTGAACTTATAACTTAGAGCAGGGAGTCAATATCTTATATCGTTTTTAGAAAATTGTATATTTTCCTACTATTCATTTATAACGTACAGCGATGAGTCAATATCTTATAGCTTATAAATCATATTAACGTAATCCATATTTTTATAATTTCATAATTTTATATTTTCATAAATCATATTTTTATATTTTCATATTTGGGGCGGGGATTAAAGTCATCAATCATATTTGGGGGTGGGGCTTAAAGTCATCAATCAATCTAACACCTCCTTTGACAGTTGCTTTCTGTATGTACTACTCCCGAAGTTCAGGTTCCTGGAAAGGTTCTCTTAGATTTAATTAGAATATTCATAAAATCAAATTATTGAATTGCTTTTTGTCTAAACTCCAGCTCTGAGATAAATTTGCTATGGATAACTATAAGGAGGCTGAATACACTGGGCCATCTACTTTTTGCATTAGTTCTCAGAGTTTGATGAAAGAATTTCAGTTTATGTGCAGATTTTGCATGTTCAACATCTTTGTGTCACAATCAGGTGGATCGAGAAAAAGTCAATAATGATTTTACTTTAATGGTCACTATATTAATTTTATTTAGAGTGGCAGTGTTTACACAACTTGCACCCTCAGCAAAGGCATTACTGAAATGTATATGCATGTTGATGATCAGGGCATTTTTAAGAATCAAAAATCATTATTGAGGGGAATTCTGCATAGTTGAATTTGTCAGTAAATTCATTTAAACAAGAGACAAAAATAAAGCAGTGTGAAAACTTATTAGCAGGTTAATGCCAAATTTAGTGTCAGTAAATTGAATAATTCTTTCTAAATGTACTTTTCTTTTTTCTGTGAATGTGTGTTCCTGTGCATGCCCATTTTCTTGAGTGGTAATCCAAAACTCTCTGTGCAGATGAATTTAAACAAATTCAACTATACAAACTGTTTGCTCAGCAGAAGTGTGGAATAGTTTTGGAGAAGAAGGAGTAGATATCTTGCGGAATCTAATGTAGAAGATCTATGAACAGGAGAGAATACCAGAGGAGTGGAGGAACAGTGTGATTGTACCCATTTATAAAGAGAAAGGTCAGGATTGTGGAAACTACTGCATTGAGGGATAAAACTGACGTCACACACAATGAAAACTTAGGAAAGGGTTATAGGGTAGGAGCAGTTTGGGATTATGCCAAGAAGAGGAACAACTGATGCAGTCTTTGAAATGAGACAGCTTATAACGAAGCATCAAGCAAAACAGATCAGTATATGGTGAAGGCTTATGATAGAGTGCCATGTCAAGAGATCTGGAGGTGCATTAGAGAGAAAGGAGTACCAGAGAAGTATTTGAGCATATGTATGAGGATTAAATGCAGTGTTGGGATAACAGACAAGATCCTAGTTTGACTAGGTCTGCACAAAGGATCTTCTTTATGTCCTTACCTCTTTGATAAAAGATCAATCCCCCTGGTGCAAGCTTTTTTTTCTGATAATATTTGGTTGTGTAGCAACACAAAAGAGGAATTGGGGAGGAAGTTGGAGGAATGGGGAGTGGCTTTGGAAAATGGAGGATTGAAGATAAATAGAAAGAAGACAGACTATTTGAGGTTTAATGATGACCAGGATTCAGAAGTTTGGCTGCAGGGATAGCTATTGAAAAGAGTGGATACATTTCAAAATCTAGGATCAATAGTAGCCCAAGATGTATGGATGGAACAATTGGAAGAATTGTTCTTCCAGGAGTATTGTGTGAGCAAAGAATTAAGTCAAAGGTTAAAGGTAAGGTTTTTAGGACAGAGGTAAGACTAGTAATTATGAATGGAGCGGAGACATGGGCAGTAAAGGGAGTACATGAGTAGTTAGATAGGGCAGAAATAAGACTGTTGAGATGGATGTGTGGAGTTATCAAAAAGGACAGAATAATAAATAAGAGGTACCATTAAAAAAGTAAAGGAAATGAGGATGATGTGTTATGGACATGTGATGAGGAATGAATATGTGAACAAAAGTACAACAGATGAGAAAGTAAGGGAGGCCAAAGCAGAAATGAATGGATAAAGTAAAAGAATATTTGAAGAAAATTATTTCACTGAGGAGGACATGCAAGATCTAGGTGTATAGAGAAGGTTGATCAAGCACAACAATCCCACATAGAAGTGTTAAAAGGTGAAGTGAAAGAAAAAGGAAAATGATGAACTGCTCAAATGAGTCTTCATAAACACTTGCTCTGTACCATACAGAAACACTTTATGCTCAGTTTCTTTGTTGATTTAAACATTTCTTGTGTTGTACATTTTATAACATGCTTTGCACCTAACATCATATTATTGTTGTTAACTCTTTCTATTCAGTGGTTGTTATGAATATTTAGAAATCTGCTAGGACTCCCACATTTTTCTCATAAGATGTACACTCAAGGGTTAGACGCCTCACTGTGCATTTATAGTTAATTTTAGTTGATATCTTTAATTCACGTGTTACAGATTACATTCATTTACATGAAACTTTTTTTGCCATATATTTGCCAAAGTCTGCATTCCACCAAGGTTCTTCTTTTATGATTTTGAGGATTTTATAGGATCCACACATCCTGCTACTTAGTGTTGTCTTCTGATTCAACTGATTTGGGAATTACATTGTTATTCAAATCATTATTTATAAAACAAAAAACAACAACCAGAGTGAGACCTACTTTTATCACCACTTAATCTGGATACACTTCCTTGAACAATAATCATAGGTCTCCTGTGCTTAAGCCAATTCAGCAAACTATACCATTATTTACCATCTCTTGTAAGATTGTTCACTTTACTGCTAGTACCTTATCAAAACATGTTTTGAAATAAATGTGAATAATACTGTGTCGCTATCAAAAGGATTTATTTTCTGTGTTAATGAAACAGGATACTCTCCCTTACACATATGTAACTTTAAATTAACTCATCATGCACATGGTGTTAAGTGACCCATTATAACTGGATTCAGTCTAATCTTCTATATGATGCCAGTCTAGAGATTTTGGCAATTGTCCCATTAATTTTATAAATAAATAATAATAAAAAAGTTCACTCAAAATGTGGTTGTTTTTGCACTTGTGCTTCCAGAATGATGTAAAACATTACTATAGTACAACCATTGAATCCTAATCAAGAACCTGTATATTCTGAAACGGTGCCAAACACAGCCCAAGAATGTTTTCTTGAGTGTGATATAACTTTAGTCTACCAGAATAGACTTCTCAGTAGATTATGGTTTAATGTAGAACAAGCCACTTGCAAACGGAATCTTCAACTGTAAAATTTGCAACTTACAGCTCAATGAATCTCTGTTAATGTTCTTGTGGGGCTGTCATGTTTTAATAATGTTTGTGTGGGCTTCCCATGAGTACTCTGGTTTCAGTTTACACCAACACGTGAAAGATGTTAATTTATGACTTCAAGCTGGGTCATGTTTAGTGTGTGCATTGGTGTGCAATGTGATGGGGCTGTCATATCCATCGCTGTTTCTTGCCTTTTGTCCGATGCTGCAGAATACATTCCAGTTCACAGCGCCACTGTAAAAAATAGGCAAGCATTATACAAAATCAACACTAAAACGTAATTATCTAAATTATTCGTATCTGTTTCTATAAATAACAAAATAAACATTTAAAATGAAAACTACAACAGTGTATGGAAGGAGAGTGTCTCTGACAGTGAATATCAAACAACATACAGTATTGTATTATACAGTAGTTTAAACATTACTGTTTTGTGATGTACAAAACAATACACTGATTTAGAATATTTATTACGTTTAGCTTGTTTCATATAAAGAACACTTAAGAGAACTATACAAAATAATAAAAAGAGCTATCACAAAGAATTCAAAAAATAATTAATAGGTTGAGTAAATACAACAGTTTGTTTAGATAGCATGATTGCACAGAGACTGCATTTAAAGCCACACAACAATAGGCACAAATTAAAAAATTATTCTGCAGCACTTAGTTTCTGATTGCACTCCATAATTACAGGAAATTTTAGTGAATTGTCGTTCAACGAAAAGTACTGAAATACCTGTCACACTTAAACACGTCTATCTGGAGAAAAATTACAACGTGCTTTTTTTGAATAAGTCTGAGCTTTCAATCAATCAAGTAAATTCAGGTAAAATATTGTTACTTTTTTGCTTCTTTCTATTTTTCATAGACTTCTTAAGGTTGTCTACAGTTTATATTAAATGTGCTTATATTATTTTATATATATATATATAATATAATATATATTATTATATTTAACATTGTTGCTATCAAATACTCATACAGCATTTGCATTTACAACCAAATTTGATGTCGAGAGTAATGATCTTGTGTATGCATTTTGTGCCACCGCAGAGTCCAAATTATTTCTTTCCTCGGGCTCTTGGCTCCAACTGAGATAAATCAGATTACAATCTTAAGGAACGCTGCTGTAATATTGATCACTGCCAGGCAGCAGTGAGCCTTACATTTAGACATGACAGTTTCCTTGCCTGCTGTTACTTTAAAGAAATACTTAAAAAGGTGAATGAGGTAAATAACATCTCAGACATGATGAAATTTATACACAATCAATCATTCAGACAAAAATTTTACCCAAACACCCAAATTTGACCTGACTAATAAAAAAATCAATTTCTAGGTCATTGTCAGTGGACAAAAAATAAATTCCTGTATTTAATTACTGTACACAAATAATTATATATAAAAGTACTATATTGTGATAGATGCACACAACTTTTTAGTGAATAGCTCTGTTTGAAGCGTCTATAATATGCTACTAAAAGAGAAATAAACATTGTTAATAAGATTAATTTCTGGTTCATTGTTAGTGGTTGAACAAAAAAAAATTACTATATATAATTACTATAAGAAACAACTCTATATAAAATTAGTATAGTATAGTATATTATAGTATAGTATAGTGATAGACACTTAATTTTCTTAGCAAATTGCTCTATTTGAGGTGTATATGACATTGTTCTGTTTTTTGCTGTAAACATGGAACAAAGTGGAGCTTGGCAGTTTGATGTTTGTACCAAAAGATTAAAAAGTGTAAACCCATAAAATGTTTTAAAACTCATTAGCCAACTTTATGATAAAAGCCAACAGCTTAGCAAAAATGCAGAATTAAGTGGACTGTACTTAAATGTAGATGTACTTTAAAATTTGCTCGCAGAGGATTAAGACAGAGAATGTGGCTACAATTTAAGATTAATGTTTAAGCTCTAGATTACACGTGTGCTTATTGGTTTTCAAATTTTTTACCGCACTTCTTCACTATGATTTTTGTTACACGTATTGCACCTTGGTTATTTGTTTTTTGACTTCTCACTTATACCTCTCTACTTGTTGCTCAGTGAAGTGTGGTGAGGTTCTTGGCTGGTGAGACACTGACTCCTTCAGAGTCAGATTTACAAATATTGTATATGAACCTAAAAGAGTAGCTTATTCACTATTAAGTTGGCAGCGTGTACATGGACTGCTACTTATTTTTCATATCTTATCAGCATTTTTTATACACACACACAGGTAAGATATATATTTGACTAAGAAAGAACATTACATTTATAGCAGCAAGAGAGATCGGATGGAGCACATTTGCTCTGAACCCTCCTGTGTTCTAAATTTACTGTTGCAATTCCACAATTTATACTCATTCATACAAATGAAAGTATTGAGTGGTGTACCAAAAAAACAAATTTCAATTTTGACCTTAATCGAAATATTTAGTTGTTTTTAAAAGCTTTTAATTATGATGCTTTAATTAATTTTAATAGACTGTTCAAAATAAGGATAACAAGAAAAAAAAAGAATATTTCATTTTAAATTAAAAATTTAGTTTTTAAATATTGGATTTTTTTTAGTCTGATCCCACTTTTTATAAAATTGAAAGCCATTTGTGGTTCTACCTTTATTTATAAATGAAGTTCATGTGCCTATCCTTCACGAAAATCTCTCTCACTTTCTTGTAAAAGTCCTCCTTGTTTTCCTTTAGTTTTAAAAATCTTAATTTTCTATTTTGCCTGTCAGTTGGAACAAAAAATAAAAATAAACGGACCACTGCAGTGCACTTGACTTTCAGATATCGCTAACGTATTGGCACCGTGAGCCTCTGCGTAGAACAGCAGCAACAAGCACCTGTTGGGCTCACATCCACCACCTTGGCTGCAACATGGTACTGTCTACCTTCCCTTGTGCCTTTTCACTGTGGTTTTATGTCTGATCAGCAAGACTAAATATGTCACACACATTTATTAAAGATATTAGCCAGGCTGTGGAAAGTCAGGGTGTATGATAAACATGTCTGCAAGCATTATATTGGCAACATACAGAGACACAGCAACAGGCATGTGCCAATTGCATGCATCAACTCAGTGTACAGAAAACAAATTTATAGCACAGACCAGTGAACATGTTTATTTTATGTTATCATTATTAGTTTTTTTACTTTTCATGATGATGCTTCCCCTGACTGCACGTCCCTGTTGTTGCTTTGATTATGGTTCATGTCCCAACTCCTTTTCAAGGTAACTTCTGCTGTTGTACGATGCAATTAGGTCACCATCATTAAACTAACTATAGTATGAGTACACAGAAGTACAAAACAAAGCCCTCAGTGTTTATAGAAAAGGGTGAAAAATTGAGAAACTAACTTAACATGTCATGACTTTATTATTATGGATACATTACCTCCTGGTGTTCCATATTAATTACACACATAAAACAATTTGCAATGTGAACACGAAGAAACAACAACACTGTTCATTCCCAAAGGGGAACCAAAACCATGAAATCCTTCCTAACAATTTTAACAAAAAGAACTGGATTTAATAATTTTTGTACAATAATGGTCATATCAACAAGAATAGTTCATAATTAAAATGCTTCAATTAAGCAAAACTATTAATGGAATAGTTATTTGCACAATTAAAGAAGCTAATGAACAACAATAAAGAACCAAATGAATGGAAGGGAAAAGAACCAAACCAGAAAAAAGAACATAATATAAATGATCCTTGGTTAACAAAAGGCAAAACTGTTTGTTAAATGTTTTAAGTCAAAACAGAATTATAAATCAAACAAAAAAAATCCTCTTACTTTAATATTACTAAATTCTAAACAACTGGCATGCTAAACCCCAAAACAAAACGTGCAGCCAGAATAAAAGTATGGCCTATGGAGGCTTACAAGGTTTACCCTTGAGACAATATAGAAACAAAGCTTCCTATTAAGTAATTAATAAAACCAAATAACATGGGAAGACAAGTGTGGTGGATGGCCGGCCGTTTATCCCGGCCAATACCCCCAAACCGCCAGGTGGAGCCCTCCTTGCAGCATGGAGGTTCCCAGAAGACCATGGGGGCCACAAGAGGGAGCTGCAGGGAGGACCGAGGACTTCTTTGTGCCCTATGACCCGGAAGTTCGTCATAGGAAGAGCGACGGGCTTCCGGGTTGAAGAGAAGAGCTTTTACCTGACCCAGAAGTGATTGAGAATCACATGGACTGGGGATTGGGAACACTTCCGGGTCAGGGAATATAAAAAGACTGTGGGAGCTCCCAGACGGAGAGCTGAGCTGGGTGGAAGGGTGGCAACGCGTCTGGGAGCTGGAGGATTGTTTATTTATTGTATTGGTGGGATTTATGAGTATAGTGGTGGAGTGTGTTTTGTACACTGTGGCGAAATAATAAAGTCAAATTGTGGACTTTTACCTGGTGTTTGGAGTCGTTGACAGGGGTTCAAGGGAGCAAGAGCGCCCCCTATCTACCACAGTGGCATAGTTGGCAGGATACTCCAGCGTCTATTGCGAAGTACCTGGATAAAAAATTTCTGTGGGTAGTGAACCCCGAGAAGACTACGGAGTCAGGAATCGCCACAGCATCGCCAAAACCAGGAAATTCCGAGTCCAAAATGGGGAAGAGGAAGGGCAAACAGAGCGACAACACCAGCGGGAGCGCCGTAGGTACAATGGCTGACGCTCGGGAGGAGTCAAGGAGCGGCCTTACAAGTCCAGAGAAACCTCCAGGAAGCAACGATCACTCTGAGGTACATGCCGGAAATGACATTAAAAATCCTTTTATTATTACTCACTTTGTTCCGTGCATGTACCTTGAAGATGACCACCTGGAGGCTCCGAGGGAAAAAGGAGACTACCCCGAAGACGACGGCCTGCTCTTGTCGAAGCCAGAGCGCCTAGGAGTCAACTTCTGCGTGACGGTAGCCGAGGAAGTACACGGCAACAAATCCGATGCTTGCTGGGAAGGAGGAGGACCGCGTCCCGCTGTTTGCACCTTCGAGCCCGAAGGAACGGATTCGGGCATTCCGAAGGGGAAGGCGGAGGCGAGCGAGGCACCACTCACCCCACGAAAAGGTAAGGAGGGTCGAGAAGTGGCTGATCGGGAGGTCACAAAAATAATCAAAAAGACAGACCGCAGCCTGCTAAAAGAAGCGACCCGATCCTCAACCTGTGAAGAGAACTTCAAGTCCCAGAAGCCTCCGCGAAACCCGTCAGAGCACGTGCCAGTAGCGGGTGTGCTCATTGGGTCCCGGCCGGCAAGAATGACAGACGAGGAAGTAAGTCTTCTGCCAGTCGAAATAAATAATATTGACTTGCGGGAACTCGAGCGCTTAATCAAGCCCGTAGCAAGTTTTTTACAGGTCCTGACGACCATTGAGAAGATCGTTGGGGAATTGGGAGCTGCAGCCAAAGAGCCGTTGGCGAAGGTGAGGGATTACATGCGGCGATTTGGTGGGGAGCCTCCAGTATATCATAATGTGGCGGTACAGGTATGTGAAACCTGTACCGTATATAAAACAAGAGGGACGCAGTGTAATCCGGGCCCGCTTTTAATAAATAGCGGGTGCCAATACCCGGCGTGCCCTACAAGAGAGGCCGGTACATTAATCGAGTGGGCGGTGGAAGGGCTAATCGATCCGGGGCAGCTAGACAGTGCTGATTCCCGGAGCGAGACGGCTCTAAAGACGCCGCCACCGGTAATGTGTAAATCAAAAGGGGTGCAGACAGTAAAGGGGCTCTCTTTACTTATTAGAGAGACTCAGACTGTGGACAAGTCCTAGATCAAGCAGGAGATCCCGAAAATAAAACGGGGGTCTCCTGACAAAGGGATAGAAGCAAATAGAGAGAAAGCACCATTAGAGGAGGCAGGGGTTTCTCTCCCAGCAAAAGGAGGGGCGGCCCTAACGTTTCCCCCTTGTTTTCAGTCCCGCAGGGGGAGAATACCAGGAGGACAGAGGCAGTGTTACGGATGCCGAAGGTTGGCCACATTTGGAGGAACTGTCCTTGGAGAGAGGGGGACAAGCTGTCGGTTTGGACTAATATTCCCCCTAGGTTCTCCAGGGACCAAGATGTCCGAATTAATCAAGGCTCAACCTGAACGTCCTCTTGGAGGAAGACTTCCCTCTCTGGGCAGGCGTCTCCGAATCATTATAATTCGTCGCTGGGAGGGGAATACTGTGGTGGATGGCCGGCAGTTTATCCCTGCAAATACCCCCAAGCTGCCAGGTGGAGCCCTGCTTGCAGCATGGAGGTTCCCAGAAGACCAGCAGGGCATCATGGACAATGTTTTTTTTATGCACAGCCCTGCTGGATGCCATGGGGGCCACAAGAGGGAGCTGCAGGGAGGACCGAGGACTTCTTCGTGCCCTATGACCCGGAAGTTCATCATAGGAAGAGCGACGGGCTTCCGGGTTGAAGAGAAGAGCTTTTACCTGACCCGGAAGTGATCGAGAATCACATGGACTGGGGATTGGGAACACTTCCGGGTCAGGGAATATAAAAGGACTGTGGGAGCTCCCGGACGGCGAGCTGAGCTGGGTGGAAGGGTGGCAACGCGTCTGGGAGCTGGAGGATTGTTTATTGATTGTATTGGTGGGATTTATGAGTATAGTGGTGGAGAGTGTGTTTTGTACACTGTGGCGAATTAATAAAGTCAACTTGAGGACTTTTACCTGGTGTCTGGAGTCGTGGACAGGGGTTCAAGGGAGCGAGAGCACCCCCTATCTACCACACAAGAAACATGGAAAAATTGGGATAAAAGAAAAAAAAACAAGACAAAGAAATGGGAAGAATATAGGACTAATGCTAAATCACGAGTCACTCCCTAGGAAAGGCATCTGTAGTACTTGTTTTAGCTCACATAGTACAGTATAGTTGTACTTCAATTTGTAAGTAATAGGTGGGGTTTTCTGCAACCAAGTTTATATAATAAAATTATACATATTTGGGAATAATTCATAAATATAAAGCATAGTGTATGGGTTATTTATAGCTGAAAGCCACAAGATGCTTTTTCCTTTGTAATATTTCTTTTTTGGATTCCTTACATTCAGGTCTGATACTTTGTAGACCCTTGGTGTAAACTTTCTTTTGGTAACAAAATCTTTAAGTGCATGTAAATAAGTTAATTTCTTAGTACCCATCCACTCTCATCTATAGTCAGCAAATTGTGTTTTAAATTGTGACAGGAGTGCAATACTTTTTAATTTCATTATTTTGAATTTCAAAAAGTAGAATTGTTGCATTCTTTTATTACTTTTAATGCTTTTAGTAAAACATAGTAAATTGCCTTCTGAAGTGAAAAGCACTCTAGAATGAAATTAACATTTTTATTTCACACATACAGTACTGTGTATTGAAGGATCAAAAGAGTCAATGAGCTGGCAATCTCACCATTGTGCAGGCCTGTTTGTATGGTCAGAGAAAAATAGCCACCAAGACCATGTGAGCACACTCACAAAAACTGGGTACAATATGTGTCCTTGGCTGTAATCACTTATATTAACATTCTAATTTACATATAATTTTGTATGAATATAAAAAGATAGCTTATCAATGTTTTCTCTGCGTGTGTTAATGTCAAAATGATGAATTTCATGATGAGATGATGAATGAAAAGTACCTAGACATTATATTTGTAATTATTTTAGCCAACTTTGCAAAAATATGTTTTCATTTTGACATTAAAAAGTTTTTTTCTGCTGCTCAGTGTCAAAAGCCAAATTAAATTCACTATGATTCAAAGCTACATCGCAATAAATTGTGAAAAATTCCTAGAGGTGAATACTTAAAGTTTCTATTACAATATGTTCTCTATTAGATAATTAGGTAAAGATTTTATGTATCTGTCTATTTCATGTTGTAACATGTGAGCCCCTGTCTTGCACCCCAAAACAAAAGACTGAGTCTCAGTACTTTAGCAAAACCAATGTATTCTGCTTGAAACAGGAACAGCATGGTTATTTATTGTAGCTGGATCTA
Source organism: Polypterus senegalus (assembly GCF_016835505.1). Classification (NCBI taxonomy): domain Eukaryota; kingdom Metazoa; phylum Chordata; class Cladistia; order Polypteriformes; family Polypteridae; genus Polypterus; species Polypterus senegalus. The sequence continues at coordinate 111,390,288 of NC_053155.1, read as the reverse complement.
CCATTCTCCTATACACAGACACATCAATCTGGCAGGGTCTTGGCCAGGTTAATGACCAAGTAATACTGTTCTTTGAATTTATAATGTTCCTTGCATCACCCATCGATGACAGTGCTCCTAGCATGATTACGATCAGCTCAGATTTGCTTTTGCGGCAAGCAGCTGCAGGACTGGGAGCCTGTGGTTACCCCAACAATGGATAAGTAGTCGTCCATAGATGCAGTGATTGCACTTCAGGACTCTCTTCACTGTGTCGTCCCATTGGGGGGAGTCCCAAAAGAGTTTAGAAACCTTACAATATCGTAATCATCATACCCGTAAAAAGGAACGAGGCTAAAGAAACTTTTGGCAGACATACTTTGAGGGAAGAAGGACAAAGCTGGACCGGTCATAAGAATTACAGTAAGTGAATTATGGGCATGGGTGAGATATAAGGGTAAGCTACTAAGGACAAAACAAGATGTCATCCACACATTGTATAATAAAGTTTTATGACATGTGTCACATTTAGTATGAGGGGCCAGAGGACACAAATTATATATTTTTGTGTGTAATCAATTGGTTTACACATGCACATTATTGGTTTATGAATATTCTCTAGATGTCTGCATGCATACTTCATTGGTTTGCATGAATACAATACTGGTTTCATTCATATATACTATATTGGTTTGTGTTCATATATCATCCATTTATATGTGAACTATTTCAATTTGTATACATATACTACTGGTTAGCATATGAACTGTATTGATTTGCACTTGTGTATCACTGGTTCAGGTGCATATGTTATTGGTGTGTGAATGAACTATTATTGGTTTGTGTATGAACTATATTGGCTTGTTTTTATATACTACTGGTCTGCTGGTCTAGCAATGTTTTGTGTGTTACTGTTTAATATCATAACTTATAAATAGACCTGATGAGATCCAATTTATTAAGGGCAGCAGTAAGAGGTCCAAGATGAAGGTGAAAAAATAAAGTGGCAACAGAAAATCTATGTCTGGCACATTTAAAAATATAAGTTGCCTATAAGATGTCAGAATTAGCAAATAAGAATGTTGTAGGGAAGCAAATGTAATGTTAATTCTATTTACAAACTGGAAAACTGCTATGATTCAAGGAACTTTAAAAATGTATTTCTCCATAAATGCATTCTCCTGTTCACTTTCCTAGTATGTATGGCTGCCATTGGCAAAAATAAAAATAAATAAATAAAAGCAAGTAATGGATGTGAAACAGTAACTTTAATGCAGACTTCTCTGGGCATGCCAGAATGTCTGATCATTGTCTGATTAAGTTTTTCTGGACAGTATTTGGTCACACAATGCTTCTATGTTGATTGTTCATTTAGGAAAGGATGCATCATCTATATATATAATTCACTAAGGGCACGCAAGACACTGAGCACAAGCAAGACGCTGAGGGCACGCAAGACAGTGAGCGCAAGCAAGACAGAGCACCACCCGCCAACTCTAAGACCATGGGATACTCTCGACAGAGCCCTGCCCGCCAACTCTAACCCTCCTACTGCCTCATGGGATACGCACGCCAGGGCCACGCATGCCAACTGTAACCTTCCTCCCGAGTCCTCCCGTCGCTCTTGAGACACGCAACAACTCACCAAACACAGCCTCAGTCGCTTTTGTCTGTGCAAAAGTCCACATGCACCTCTGAGCCACGTTGACTTTACACCGCACACAAGACAGAGAGCCATGGCCGCCAACTCACAGAGCCCCGACCACCAACTCTAAGACCATGGGATACACACGACAGTGCCCCACCTGCCATCTCTAATCCTACTTCAGCGTCCACAGTCGCTCACGATCAAACAGCAATAATTAGCAAACAAACAAAGATAATTGGCAGTAACAGTGCAAAATTCACAATTGGTATGCCAGTTTGAAAAGTTTTGAGGGTAGTTTTAAAATGTGTTATTACATCAATCTGATGTATATGAGAGAGAAGAGTACTTGAGGAGTACTATGAGAGACGTTCGAGCTCCCATAGCACAGAGTTTGATGTGTGGTACAGAAACTACAGCTGCAGATGAGAATCAGAGTGAGCAAGATGAGTATCAGTCTGTAGGTGATCAGTGAGGCTGTGGAGAGCTTTAAATGTTAAGAGCAGTATTTAGTATTGTATTCTGTAGTTAACAGGGAGCCAGTGAAGTTGAGAGAGAATAGGTGTAGTATGTTTAGTGGATTTAGAACAGGTTATTATCCTGGCAGCAGAATTTTGAATAAATTGTAAGCGATAGGTACGTTTTTGTGGGATGACAGATTGAATACCATTACAGTAATCCATACATGAGGTGACTCGGGCATTAACCAATACTTTAGTACTGTGTTGCGTAAGAACAGGACGAAGTCTAGAAATGTTTCGGAGATGGAAGAAAGCAGTCCGAGAAATGTTACTTATATGAGACGAATTACTTAATAATAATAATAATAATTTTTATTATTTAATAATTGCCATTATTAGTGTATAAATGTATATAAATAATTGCATGTAAACGACTCGCCAAAATCTGTTGTATGTAAACGATACTGTTTAAAACGTTATTGTTTTTTCATCAGAAAACCCGGTTTCCACGTCTACCTGTATTAGTTTAAATGGCACGTTTACCACTTGCAATAGGGCAGACGCGCTGACTTATCGTGTCGACTGGGCAACACAGTGAATGCGGCGTCTGTCTATATATGTCTATGTTTTCCATAGCCTGCTACAGGAAGGTACTCTCTCGACCATTGGCATTGGTTTCGCTCCTTGCTATTTTCATGAATTCCTTTCTCACCATTTTCCGTTCCTATTCTTACACCACCATATGCTATGGCGGGCTTTGGCTAGTTTTTAATATTTTGTCAGCTTTTTCTGCTTCTTAAATAGAACAGCATTTCTGACAGGGCATTTATGATCTTTGATCTTACCACTGCATGCTTTTCTCTTTAAAATTGTGGTTGGAAAGTGTTAATCTTTCCCATTAAACCTGTTCTTTTGTTGTCCCAGTGACTGAGCTGGATTTCATCACATCTTTCTTTATGGAACAGACAAAGCATGAGTCCATTCCAGATAGCCGATATGTGTTTTCCAGAAAGCAAATTATCCTCATCTTTGTCCTCCCGAATCCAGTAGTTCAGGCTTAGTCTGTTCCAAAAATGCAGGTGTAGCTAAATTTGCCCGATTTCCATAAATGCTAATTACTTTAACTTACTTTAACCAGATTTCACACTAATCCTTTTTCTAGAACAGACCCCTGATTCCTATTTCCAAAATTAAAACAAATAAACATACCTTTCTTAGAATTTTTCTGAGTAAAGCAAATATTTTATCTTTATTGTAAGTGTATTTGATTTTTAAATAACGTAGGCATCACAAATCGACTTAATCCAGTTTAGTGTCATGGGGACATAGAGCCAGTCTCAGCAACACTGTGGCACAAGATAGGAAACAGCACTGGACATGTCACCATGTTAAGACATCCTTCTCCCTCTGAAAATATCTTTGTTTTCCCTCCTACTACCAACAAAACATGTCATCCATCTAATAAAATTCCATCCTCTCTCGTCCCTGGAAAGTCCTGTTGCAAACAGATGACTTTTCCATGTAATGTAAGCTCCACCTTCACTGCAAGCTAATTTATTAAAGCATATGCCAATTATCTTCCTCTGGAAGAACTCAAAATGTAACTCAAAAAGTTTAAATTGAGGTAAGCCCTGTTGCAGTACCATATAGCGGTTAATATGCCTATTTATGTAATTGTCAGTACAATTAAAGAAACAAGAGTATTATTTGGTTTAATTAAATATTGCCATAGATAAGGCTTTTAAGATGTTATTATAAATAATATTATTGGTGTTGTTTTCCAAATCAGATATGGAATACAGATGGAGATAACTGCTTTAGAATATAAGAACGCTCTTGTACAGATCTGGAAGAATTTAGGGAAATTCATTCAATAAAGTGTATGCTAAAGTGTACATTGCTTTTTCCATATGTTTACACCTTTATACTTATTTTAAAAATGTATTAACTGAAAGGGGCTTTTTTGAAAAAATGTGCAGCTTTGCTACAGTACAAGTAATGGTAAGGTACTTCTCTTTTTATTTAAACATTTATGGGCATATACATTGTTCCATCCATCCGTTTTGTATCTCTTTACTCATATTGTTAAGTACACAAAACAAAATGGGTAATTAACTTCACCTATATGATTATTCTATACAGTTATGTACTGTATGTTGTAATATTTAATGCAAGGAAAAGTGTTCTCCAAGAGAAAATGTCCATGAAAGACAAAAATTATTTGCACTCTGCAAAAAGATGAAACTATCATTTAAAAATGTTTGTTTCATGTTGTTTTATCTTGGTAGAGTAATATATATTGCTCTACTGTCCCCTATTATATTATTAATATGTAGCCTTAGAATACCTAATCTCACAGATTTACCACTGTATATAAACTTATCCCCACCTTCCCTTCTATATCTATAACCTCAGGCAATTAGATGTAGTAAAAAGACAAGCAGGAGTTAAGTTACACATAAAATAATGTATTACTGATAATATTCATAAATAATAACAAAATGCAAAGTACATTTGAATATTGGCAACCATACAACCTGATAAAATGGTGATGTGTAATTCAGGTGGCACACAGACTTGCAGTTACTTAAAATGTCTATAGTTAAGGCATCGTTGGTGCTCAGCTTTCAGCCACATGTCTGTTCAATATGGCTGCTGAGCTGTGCTCTTCATTGTGTTGTCTTCATCCTCACAGGTTAGCAAGAGAGAAGCTTCTGTCATCATATGTTGGTGAGAGAGAGAGAGATGCTTCTTCATCATATGTGGGTCAGTCAGAGAGAGAGAGAATGTGGTTGAGCAAATACATTTATAGATGTTCTCTCCAATTCCTAGAACCAATAGGATATCATGGTACTTAAAGGCCTCTGAGACAAGCCAATTCCAAACAGCCATATCTCAGACCAATGAGAGAAATAGTACATTTAACACCTCAACCCCCCCAAGACCATATGTTAAGCTAATCTGGCTTTGTGTGGGGGATCAAACTGGTTTAAGACACATCCCCCCAAATCCTGTCATAAAATTACAAAGAGACAGTCGTAAAAAGGGTTGGGGGTTGTGCAAACACGAATACCTCTCACCACTTGGTTTGCCTAAATTATAAATAAAGACATACAAAACATTTATCAAGTTATATGTAAAATCTCACATCACAACACATGTCCATAAGAATGGAGATGATTTATATGGATAGATGAACTGGCGCCACATTTATGGTACATGTCCAGGTGAAAGAAGACTAAGGAGGAGACTAAGAAGCAGAGGAAACCACAGCAAAATACGATAAGTTTATATTAGAGAAAGTGTCCCCTACTTTTTAAATAAAAGAATTACAAAATTACAATGAAATAATTGGGACAACCAAAGAGATACTATCGACAGATGATGAAAATATGAGGCCCAGTACACACTTTGCGAAACAGATGGTTCAAGGTGGCCTGTCAGACTTGAACAAGAGTATTCCTCAAGAAAAGATATTCCTGATCATTACATGTTTGATAACTCTTTTACTACTTTTCACTGTCTTATATACATAATTTATTAACAATAAACGTAAAATATACATTAAAAATAACTGTTACATAAAATATATTATTTAATACTGATTGGTGAAAGATGGTGTAAACTAAAAGTCAACAGATGGCAACAAATGTTATTTTTTTACTATCACCAGTGAAGTAAAAATATTCAAAGATTAGCAGAATGTGTTGGTTTTGGTGGCTCTTGTATTTATTTTTCTCCTTAGCTTGAACATAATGAAGAATTAAACCAAACACATTTCTGAAAAGAAAGTGGCAGTAGTACAACATATTTACAGAAGTATTATTTTAAAATATTCTTTCCTTTAAAAGGAAAGCCTATTATGAACATGTAATTTGAGCTTATTGAAAAGTTGCACATATTTTCTTGTCAATGTGACAAGCTACTGATACTTGGCAGGTCATTCAAGAAGCAATTCCCATGCTCATCAGGTTGGTGTCTGAAGTTTATTGAATATTCTTTACTATTTTATATTTTTCTGTCATTGTAGAGAAGTGTTAATGATTTTGAAGTATATTGCAATTGCTGCTAAAAGTTCACACTCTTTTTGATTTTTATTAGCTTCTGCTGTAACAGTGTGTAAAATAGAAAATCAAACATTTTGTGAAATGTCAGACATATTTAAATAAAGATTATATATATTTTTATATATAGGAAAATAACACGCAAAAGCGCTTACAAGGTATTCAGTATTAGTATCTATTTGGTTTTGTTTAAATTAATATATATTCCATATGTTGTTTTATCTGGAGTTTTGACTCACATTTTGTGATTTGTTTTAAAGTTCCACTTTCAAGTTTTTGACTTGAGGTAAGATTAAAATAAACTATCACATTCAAACAGTGAATGTTTTTATTTTGATGTAATTGTTTTACTGCATCAAAAACTATTTTATTACTGTATATTTAGCTGGTGGTAATCTAATAAAAAAAATAAAAAGTGTTCTTAGCCAATTCAGAACATATGCAACATTTTTCATTGCACTCCAATCTAAATACACTTTCATCAAATATATTGTAACACCTAAAAAAATAATATCTTGTGTAATTTTATATTTCATAAGAAGATAATTACTACACTATATAATTTAGTTTCAGATAGTACTATCCTCTGTGGTGGGCTTGCGATCTGCCCAGGGTTTGTTTCCTGCCTTGCGCCCTGTGTTGACTGGGATTGGCTCTGGCGGACCCCCGTGGCCCTGTGGTTGGGATATGGCGGGTTTAATAATGGATGGATGGATTGTACTGTACTTCATCATTTTTGGTTATTTGTTATTTTATTATAAACAACATTTTTATTTTATTTCTCTCTCAAAGCACTTCACAATAATGGGGGTGAGTGCAACAGAGTGGAAGTCGTTTAAGTCTGTTATAACATTTTGTTTTGGGACATGCTGGATCTGAGCTATTTCTGGGCATAGGTGGTGTAGGCAAGTCCCTAGGATGCCCTCTTGTTGTCAGTGTGCATTGCATATATATATACTAGGGGGCTCTGACCTCTGCTCGCTTCACTCGCCCACCCCAGAGTTTGGTTTACCAGATACACAATTGTTATTTTCATGTGAATTGTTACAAATGCATTATTTTCACTTTTACTTTAAAACTTTTGTAAAAACAATATTTGTCCTTTATTTCTGGCCCTAGGCGTGGTTAAATTTCTCTCTCGCGGGACGTATAACATTGCTTGCGTTGTGAAGGAGGGGCTGAATGCATGCTAAAGAGATGCAGTTGGACCAGCTGCTGTCTTGCTGCTGCTGCTGGCGAGCATGTGTTAATTTAAAAAGCCTGTACAGCAGCTGTCCTATTTCCACTTCGCGTCTCTGCCACTCGTGTTGTGAAGGGGGGGTGGGGGGCTGAACGCACGCTAAGGAGATGCGGTTGGATCATCTGCTGGCGAGCTGCGTGTTCTGCTTGTCGTTGATTTAAGAGCTGGGAGCACATGAAGTGTCTCTGCCAAAAGCATTCCAACAACTGCTGGGTTACAGGTCCGTGAACTTGTTTTAAATTGTAAGTAGGGTGTGACGTGCAAAAGTCACCATCTCACGGTTCTTGCTTCCTAAGGTTGTAATGTCTAGTCTCACGTGACGTCAAAGTGTCTCTCTGAGATGACGCTTCATTCCACCCATAACCCCCCCAGCCGGAGCGAGCTATGCTACAGCCACTTCATTTCTCTGCCGCTCGCGTTGCAAAGGGGAGGAGCTGACACACGCTAAGGAGAAGCGAATGGATCATCTGCTGGCGAGCTGCATGTTCTGCTTGTCGCTGATTTAAAAGTTTGGAGCACATGAAGTGTCTCTGCCAAAAGCATTCCAACAACTGCTGGGTTACAGGTCTGTGAACTTGTTTTAAATTGTAAGTAGGGCGTGACGTGCAAAAGTCACCGTCTCACGGTTCTTGCTTCCTAAGGTTGTAATGTCTAGTCTCACGTGATATCAAAGTGTCTCTCTGAGATGACGCTTCATTCCACCCATAACCCCCCCAGCCGGAGAGCGCTATGCTACAGCTACTTCATTTCTCTGCCACTCGTGTTGTGAAGGGGGGGAGCTGACACACGCTAAGGAGAAGCGAACGGATCAGCTACTGGCTTTGTGCTGCTGCTGCCTAGAGTTGACACCATCATAAAAAGACATAAGTTTAGCTGGTAGTTTAAACAGATAATTATAAAAACTATATTGCATTTTTAGCAATAAATTGTTTCTTAATTTTCTTTAGAGAAACATTAAAAGCAATAAATAAAATTATTAATATAGCTAGAGTCATACTTATTTTCTGAAATAACACACTCAGGAGTGTATTTTTCTGAGACAGTCTTGTAAACAGACATCACTATAACTCGAAATTACAAAGGGTATGTCTTTTTGGAAAACAGGAACATACTTGCCCTTTGAGAATTTAGTGTACTACCCACTTCAATCTTCTGGAAAAAGCAGCAAGGCAACTCTCTTCATTAGACTGCCTGCAGTTGTTTTGACTGTATATGGGTTAATCTGTAGTAAAATTAAGATTTGCTATTTTAGCACCCATCTGCAGCAAATGAATTTTCAATTTCTGAACATGCCTGAGACATGGAGTTCCTCTTTCATTTACTGGTACTGGATTGCTATGGAAACAGCGTCTAGTTCTGTAAACTCACATATACATGATCTATGCACACTTTTAAAGATTTGTCACAGTCATCCTGATAATGCGACATCCACAGATCAGGCTGCTGGAAAATTGCAGAGAAAAGGAAAAAAATACATATTGGAGCTATCTGAACATGAGACATCTAGAAGAGGGTTGATTTGGGCACACGAAACAGCTCAGCTGATGTTGGATTTACAAGTGTTATTCAAATATTTTGTGAGGTTTTTCTTTGGTGGGAAGGCTGCCAGCCACATAAATTTGAGACCACTTAAGCCAAATGCTTGTATCTTGCATCTCAGTAGCACTGAATAAGGCACTGTAAAAAATAACATTATGAATTAATTAATTTATAAAGAAAAAAGATTAAAATACTGGCAAAAAAGTAAAAACTGAAGATATAACACAATTTGTAAATATAAATATAATCAGTGTAACAGCTACAGTATAATAATAAAGTGAAATTTGTATATTGACCAAAAGTATATGTTCCTTTTTATACAATGTATTATTATTATTATTATTCCTTTTACAAATATGTTAATCTGTGCCTTTTCTCAAAAGACTTTTTGTTGCTTTTATGCCACAATGCATGAGCTGTAGCAATACATTTTTAAAATGAGGAGCCTAATTTTCAGAAATAGGTATGGCAAGAAAAGGCATAGCTTGAAAAAAGTAATCTAAAAAATACCTTCAAATTTTTATTTCATAAAAAGGACAGTAGAGTGTACATGAGTGAAGGTAAACATATAGTTTGGTAGTTGTTTTAAAATAAATTTAATTCTGAATATCAACATTTTTTATATTTTCTGAGAAAATGCTAACTGTGATGTTTGAAGATAAATAAACATGCAAGACCTGACTTTTAAAAACAGTACATCTCAGAACGTGTTAATAAAATAACCATTTTTAGTGGCTTTTAGTGAACATCGTCATAAATCACTTCATTCAACACCTCAAGCTAACAACGTCAGACAATAAAAAGATTCACTTACAATGACTGAAATATTATAACTCTAGGAAGAGCCTACTATATAGACATACTGCCACCAAGATAAAACATAAAATAAGCACAATGAATATTTGTTGTTTTTAGTGTTTTTAGCATGAAAGCAGTAGTGATGTACCACTGCAGCAACAAAAGAAACAGTTAATGTTGCTAATGCTATAATCACTTTGCCACTATAGTACATGTTTAGATGAGTACTTTTAATAGTTTGAACTAGGATAGGGAAGTTAAAATTACATTTATTTTCATATAAACATCTCATATCCCTTGGTTCAAAGTTGCTTTTATTATGATTGAAGATCTGATTATTCGCCTTTTTTGTGAATATTCCTTATGTTCACAAGCCTTTCCTTTTCTTTATTTATTTTTTAATAATTTATTAAAATCAAACTACATTACATACAAGCAAGTCAAATTTTACAAGACTAAGTTCAAGTCAAGTCAACCCCCACCCATGAGAAAGAGAGCTAGGCCAACATAGTGAAACTTTAATAGTAAAAAAAATAAGTAAGTAAATAAATAGAATAAACAGGGGAAAAGAATCTGCTTCGTCAATTTAAATGCTTATTCTAAAATGTTATTAATTAGATCCTGCCAGGTTTTAAAAAAGTTTTGCACAAATCCCTTAAGTGAGTATTTAGTTTTTTCCAATTTCAAGTAGTATATAACATCGGTTTCCCACTGACTAAAAAGAGGTGTTAGGATTCTTCCAGTTGAGCAAGATAAGTCTACGTGCCAATAGTGTAGTAAAGGCAATTAAAGTACACCAAACACAGCTTTTAATGGGTTAGGAGGGATTGTGACACCAAGGCTGTCTGAAGGCATTTAAATATTTTTGTCCAAAATTATGTTAATTTGGTGCAGGCCCAAAACATGTGACCCAGTGAGGCTGTAACTTGATTGCAACGTTCACAGGTTGGATCTTGACCTGGAAAAATGTTGGATAATTTTAAACGAGGCAGATGCGCTTGATATATCATTTTAAGTTGAATAATTGTATGCATTACGCATATGGAGCTCGAGTGAATTCTGTGCATTTCTGCATTCCATTCCTTTTTTGAGATGTTGAGTAAGAGATATTTTTCCCACTGTACTCTAGAATCTTTGAAAGAGAGGGACTTTAAAATGGTTTTATATATTACAGAAATGCTGCCTGAGTCCTCAAGACTCCGGAATTTTTTTTCCGGAGTAGAAGTAGGTGGGAGGTGAGGAAAGTTGGGCAGGTTTTGTTTAACAGTTTCTAATTTGAAGGTAGTGAAAAAAATGTGTTGCTGGAAGGTTAAATTTGGAATGTAATTGTTCGTAAGATGCAAAGATGTTGTCTATGTACAGATCTCTAACTGATTTAATCCTGAATGTTTTCCAGACATTAAAAGCTGCGTACGTTTGAGAGAGAGAATAAAGGTGGTTATCGTGCAGAGGTGCCACAGATAAAAGTTTCTCTGTCTTAAAATACTTCCTGTATTGGTTCCATATTCTGAGTGAATGAAGCACAATTTGGTTGTTAGTATATTGGAGATAACTTGTATTTACTGGGGAACAAAACAAGGAATATAATGAAGTGCTGCAGGATTTTATTTCTATTGCCGACCAGGTATGTGTATATTCATCCATTTATGTCAATGTCCACCTTTTTATAGCTTGTATATCTGCTGTCTAGTTATAAAACTGAAAGTTAGGTTGAGCAATGTCACTTTCTTCCTTAGGTCTTTGTAGGGTCGCCTTCTGGATACGTGGATGTGTTGAATTCCAAATAAATGAGGTTATGATTGAATCTCACTTCTTAAAAATGATTTGTTGATGTATATTGGAATGTTTTGAAATAGAAAAAGAAGCTTAGAAGGGTATTCATCTTTGCGACGTTAATTCTTCCAGCTAAAGTGAGATGAAGGGTGGACCATCTATGCAAGTCTTGCTTAAGTTTTTCCAAGCAGACAGCAAAATTTGGTTGATAAAAAGCTTTATGTTTACTTGTGATGTTTACTATGGACTGGGATATCCGGCAGGGGTCACATAGTGAGAACATTGAGAGTTGGTTAAACATGGTTCAAAATAAACAGCATTCGAAACGTTATTCTGAGTGTTTCGCTGCTTTATTCTAGAAAACACTACACTACACTTGTTTACCTCTCTCAAGACAAAGCCACGACTGCCCACGAGCGTCAGTACGCCAGTTGCTAGTATTCAGTGAACAACCCACGCTATAACTCACTGTGAATTTTCACATGATTTTGTGTTTTTTCACGTAAATTTTAATTGTTGAAAAGTATGAAGGTGACATGCGTATCCAGGACATGGCTGTTGCATACCGTATGCCGAGAACAACGGTATCTACGATTGTGAAAAACAAAGACATTATTAAAAAGTAAAGTGAGGTTAAATTTTCTTTTATTTCATCTAATTGCTTTTGTATTTATGTATTTTAGTATTAAGCACTGTTCAAATTATTTTATACAACCCCATCAATGTATAATATGCCAATAACAGTAGGATTTTTTTTTAATGGGAACAGATTAATCATTTTCCCTTTATTTCTTATGGAAAAAAATAATTTGGTATACGTCCTGTTTGGTATAAGTCAAAGGGTCTGGAACGGATTAAGGACATATACCAAGGTACCACTGTACATTGTTTGTAAAAAAAAATGTGCTATATAAGTAAATATTGTTATTGACTTTATTTGATGACGGATAAAGGTCAAAACCAAAAACCGTCAGTGAACTTATTTTGTGACCAAAAGGTCTGAGCAAAATTCTGGGGTTAGAGGAGGTGCTATTGCTAACAGTATCTTCTCTTTTCCCCACAGGCTGGAAAAGAAACCCAGTGAGAGCATTCAGACCTAACTATGATGTCTTGATCTCGACCATCCTGGTTGGGTCACTATAACATGCCCAGAATCCTCTGATGCTGGTCTCCATTTGTGACTCCTAGTTAAGTCTAATGGAACTTGTGAGTGACGCTACATTGGAATGCAGAAACCTCTAAGGTGGCAGAATGCCTGCTAGCGCACTTTGTGTTATGCACCTTGTGTTCCCGTTTTTCTTTTTCTTTGTCATTATTAGACAGGGATTACAGGGTTTACAAGAAAGACAGCTAAAAAGAAGCAAATCATCTTATAGAAAGTAGAAAGTTACTCAGAAAGTTAGAAATTTAAATTGCATTACTTATTACATGATCCAAGCTCCATTATGTTTTAGCGGAGGCTGAAATAAACCCTTTGTTCTATAGTAGATATATATATATATATATATATATATATATATATATATATATGACTATATATATAAGTATAGGGGCTGCATGGTGGTGCTGCTGCCTCACAGTAAGGAGACCAGTGTTTTGCGTTCTGAGTCCTCCTGGCATGGAGTTTGCATGTTCTCCCGATTTCTGCATGGGTTTCATCTGGGTGCTCCAGTTTCCTCCCACATTCCGAAGACATACTGGTTAGATGGATTGATGATACTGGAATTGGCTTGTGGTGTGTATGTTCACCCTGCAATGAACTGGTACTCTGTCCAGGATATTGTTATTGCCTTGTGCCCTGAGTTTTCTGGGATAGACTCCAAGATCCTGCGACCCTCCTCAATATAAAGCAAACAGAAGATTATGTGGTACACATATGTATAAAATTGTATTATATATATATACACACACACACACACACACATAAAACACATTAAAAAATATAAAGAAAAAAAATACATACAAAATAATTTTCTTCACAGAAGTAAGACATCTAAGAGCAATAAATAGTCTAACATAATTGCGAAATGTATATAATAGGTATGATCTAACACGTTAAAAACTTAATAATTATAGTATTTCCTACTCATTCTTTATTTTATAAAATCTGTTTTTATCATTTGAAAAGTCCAAAAAATATCTGCTCCAAAAGTTTTGATGAATTTACATGGTCAACATCCCAAAGACATTGCTCCTGGCCAATACACTTCATTTTGAGGGTTCAGAGCTTACAAAGCAGTTGTAGATGGCCTTTTTGAGCCAGATTCTGCTAGGGTCTTGGTGTCACTGGACAACAGGGGCCTCATGCATAACACCGTGCATAGAATTCACACTAAAACATGGCGTAAGGACAAAAGCGGAAATGTGCGTATGCACAAAAAAATACAGATGCATAAATCTGTGCGTTCTCCAACTTCCACGTTCTTCTGCTCCATAAATTCCGGTCAGCATGAAAAGTAACGCATGTGCACACGCCTGCTGCCCCAACCAAACTCTTCCCAGAATTATGCCTCTTTGAATATGCAAATGAATATAAATAGCCCTTAAGCTCAGCGTTCTGTGAAAAGGCAATGGCAAAAGCACAGGGGAAAATAGAAGAATTTCAGCGAATACCAAGTGGAGGCAAGGAAAAACATACTATTTGTTGGTTTAAACAGTGATATAAACAACAAAAGGAAGTTGATCGAGTGACATAGAGTGTCGGAGAAATTCAAAAGCTCAAGTTCACAAAGTCGCACACTGCCCGAAATAAAAAAGAAGCTGTCAGATATCAAAGTCGCAGTGAAAAGACGAGTCATAGCCCACCATCTGAGTGTCACATGAAAACTTATTAGGGTACAAAGAAAAGAAAAAAAATAGGGACACAGTGAGAAATAAACTTGAAATATCAACTTTAATCTTGAACTTTCCACTTTAATCATGTAGTTTATTTTGTCATTAAAGTAGAACATCATAAACTTCATCTTTAAATCATTTAATTTACTAATTTCTCAAATCCCATCGTAACTAAAGTAGCACGTTAAATTCTTCATTTTGTATGTGTTCATCTATGTGCTTTTGTGTGTGAATCACTACGTGCTTCTTAAACTGGCTTTCTCTTCCTCCGACTGGACACAGAATCCATTATATTTGTGATAAATAAAATACTGAAATGTATACTTGATAATATTTTCATGATGATAGGAGTTAACACTAGAATTACCAGAGCCTACGAAAAAACTCGTAGATCTGTCCCACCTTAAAACACTTCGCACCTCTCCGTCAGCGTCTTTTGTCCTTTAAATGTGTTGATAAGCAGCAAACAGCAAGCAGCCTGCTATCACAAACCCCACCCCGCACAGTTTTCTCAGCTCAAGCCTGTTTACCTGTGTGTCAGTTGCTTAGAGTTGTATAGAGGGAGAAGTTAAGCAAAATGACACCTTTTATAAATACTACTAGCAAAATACCCGCGCTTCGCAGCGGAGAAGTAGTGTGTTAAAGAAGCAATGAAAAAGAAAAGGAAACATTTTGAAAATAACGTAACATGATTGTCAATGTAATTGTTTTGTCACTGTTGTGAGTGATGAGTGTTGTCATATATATATATATATATTTACACACACACACACAAACATATATATATATATATATCTATACATATACACATATATACATACATATATATCTACATATATACACATACATATACACACACACATAAATACATACACACATACATACATACACACACAAATACATATATATATACATACATACACACACACATATATAAACATATATATACATATACATACATATCTACATATATACACACACAGCTATTTCAGTATCAGTGCAATACGCTGCTTGTTAAAACGGATAACTCCGCTCTTACGCAAGTCTGCGTGGATATTATGAACTATCGTATTTGTTCAAGTTCTATTTAAATTTTAAATAGAAGGAATTTTTATTTAGTCGACAGAAATATCTTTGGTAGGAATGGTAAAAACAGACAGGAATATTATTCGTGAATAAATCAACTCAAACCTTAAACAACTTATAATATTTTGCTCTCCATAAAAATATATCCTGTCTAAATTATACAAGTTAGAAATAAAGTAAACGTTAAAAGAACAAACATTCAAATTTCTTTACTCTTATGTAATTTTATATAAAAAATAAACTTAGATTTTAAATATCCCAAAAGATTTTGCTCTCCATAAAAATATATCCTGTCAAAATTATACAAATTCAAATATGAACATGCTGCATAACAAAACCTAGAAATATAAATAAAATGTGTTCCTTTCAGCAATAACAAATCAAATCATTCAGTTGTCTTTGCTCATATGTCATTTTAGAGCTGGACGCCTGGCATCTTTTTTTGGCCACAGGTTCGTTTATGTTTGGTGTGAGGTTCTGTGTTGTGGAGATTCTCAGGATGGATTGCAGGTGCTCATCAGTGAGGCGACTCCTGTGTGCTGTTTTGTTAGTCTTTATCACTGAGAAGAGCTTCTCACACAGATATGTGCTACCAAACATGCACAAGGTTCGAGCCGCATGTAGACGGACTTTTTTTGTTCTTCAAAGTCACCAAAGCGCCGTGCAAACTCAGTGCTATGCGCTCAGTTTATCAGCAAAGTGCGTATTTGGGAACACCGTAGTGACGACTTGGTTTAACATTACTTGGCAACAGGGAAAGTGGGGCAAGGTGCACTGGTGCATTTGTGTCTCCCATAAAAGCAGCTTCACTTGAAATCACTTTGTGATTGTGCACGGTAAAACGTCCGCTGAAGTGTCAGATTCTTATTTAATTATGCTGCTTTCTGTATCTTCTGCATTGCATTCAGGTTACCCTGATGTTTTGTCTCATAGTGCCGTCTTAGATTAAATTCTGTAATTACAGCCACATTAGCTCCACAAATGAGACACACGGGTTCAGTAAACATATACTCAGCCTCCCATCGGTTTTAAAGGCTCTATTTTCAGAATCAACTTTTCTCTTCAGCATCGTGTGAGCTAGCTTCGCAATAACTTGCAGCATCATAAGGTAGACTTGATTAACGCGGTAAGTGTTGGCAAGGCAGCTGAAGCGCTGCATTATGGGATCTGTAGTTTATTGTGTTACCAGCGCTTCATATACCCGGCTTTAATAACAATAATACAGTATATAAAATGATCTCGGGGCGGATATAATTACACGGGCGGATGTGGCCCTGCCCTTGAGTTTGACACATATGGACTAAATAGAACTTGAAAAGATATATTTTTCAAATGTGATCGCGCAATTCAGATAGAGTTGACGCGACTACAGCCTGCATGCCTCAATAAGTCATCCTCCCTCGCTCTTACTTTTTACCGCTCATCTAATGAATACACTGAGTATGGCTTTACCAAAACAATCATTGATGGCGAATAAAGTATCCATTATTCGAGTATGTAGATCGGGATATATATATATATATATATATATATATATACCCCGATCGCAGCGAGAAGTAGTGTGTTAAAAAGCTAGAAAAGAAAAGGGAACATTTTAAAAATAACGTAACATGACTGTCAATATACAGTATTTGTTTTGTGAGTGTTACTGAGTGTTGCTGTCATCAAGGATTTGATTATCATTATTTCTTTCAATCAGGTTCGTATTTGTAGGATGTGTTGTGTTCAAGTTACATTCCGTGTTTGTCAATCGCTGTAAAGATGACAGGTTTCATTCATCGATTCGTTTCTTACTGCATCAATAAACAGCTCGTCTTCTTCTTTATCTGAGACCTGACACACTGCATGCACGGGTTTTTACACTGTCTTCCTTTAGCGGGACATTGACTTTTTCCAACGTGTGCTTTGTTTCCGCAGTAGTTGGATTTATGAATATGCTTGTATGTATCAGACGCTTCATATTTTTGCTGCCTTTTCAATTGTGTAATTCGGTTTTGTTCAGCTCTTTGGAACTGTTGCTTTTATCTGTGCACGCGTCAGTTCACGTGAGCCACTCGGTGTACATGCATCGAAGGTTCCCAGCTGTGCTGGTGCCATCTCGTGCTATGTCCATGGCTGTATTTAATGTTACCTTAGTCCTGGCACTTAAAACTTTCTCTCGCAGTTTCGCTGAGTTTGTGTCAAACACCACCCTGACCATCTCATCTTCCTCTCCATAAGCACAGTCCTTCACCCGTGAATATTTAGTGGAGTTTGCTATTGGATTGCCGCTGACGGACGGCCTTATATGGGCAGGCACTAAATTACAAACGCCAGCGGCAGCCCGTCTATGAACTTAATTTAAAGTGTAGGTTTACATGTGCTTTGTTTCAAGTAGCAGAACTCATGAATATGGTTGTATATGTCACTCGCTCGCTTCTTATTGTTTCGCTGCCTTCTCAATTATATAATGCATGTTTTCTTAAGCGCTTTTTTGAGGTCTTCCTGGTTTTCTATGTGCTGCGTGATTACGTGGGAGGCGTGATGATGTCACACGAAACTCCCACGCGTTGAAGCTCATCTCCATTACAGTAAATGGAGAAAACTGCTTCCAGTTATGACCATTACGCGTAGAATTTCGATATAAAACCTGCCCAACTTTTGTAAGGAAGCTGTAAGGAATGAACCTGCCAAATTTCAGCCTTCCACCCACACGGGAAGTTGGAGAATTAGTGATGAGTCAGTGAGTGAGTGAGTGAGTGAGTAAGGGCTTTGCCTTTTATTAGTATAGATATCGTTATATTTGCAACACTTGCATTTCATGTGTGTTCCGTTGCTACAGTAATTTGTGTAAATACATTGTTAAAACAGAAACATTTTCATATTTTAGTACTAGCAAAATACCCACGCTTCTCAGCGGAGAAGTAAAGAAAAAGAAAAGAACACATTTTGAAAATAACGTAACATGATTGTCAATGTAATTGTTTTGTCACTGTTATGAGTGTTGCTGTCATATATTTATATATATATATATATATATATATATATATATATATATATATCAAAATACCAGCGCTTCGCAGCAGAGAAGTTGTGTGTTAAAGAAGTTATGAAAATGAAAGTAAACATTTTAAAACTAACGTAACATGATTATCAAAGTAATTGTTTTGTGTATTTGGTGGCAGCGTCACGAAGTTGTTTTCATCTAGCTGCATCAGAAAATGTACCACGACGTCTAACACGTCTCCTTTTTAGTGTTTTCTCACAGCTTGGATTGCTGCGGTCATAATCGGTTTGAGTCTACATATATATATATATATATATATATATATTGTGGAACCGACCCGGACACAGACAGGCGGACATGTTGTTAATCACCACCACACGTATTTATTTACAATAATATTTACAATAATTAGGTCACTAAGACACAGTCCAAATAGTGCACAAACCCGAACACACACAGTCCTGGCCACAAAATGCCTTTCTTAGTGCCGCCTCCACACTCTCTTCTGCCTCGTCCTGCTTCCACCCAACTCCAGCCCTGAATGAAGGAAAATGGCCCCTTTTATCCATGACCCGGATGAGCTCCAGGTGTTTCTGACACTCCCCCGTTGGCCACGCCCCAGCGTTCTCCCAGCAGCTCTCCGGGTGTCCTTTTAATTCTTCCCCCCAGCACTTCCTGGTGTGGTGGAAGTGCTGAGGTAACAGGTCCCCAAGGCATTGGGGTGGGGCTTCCATGTCCTCAACCCGTGGCCCCCAAAGCAACCAGGATGGCGGCCCCCACGTGATCCAGGGTGGGCGCAGACCCACATCCGGTCCCTCATGGTGTCCCGGCCGGGTTGTTGCCCCAGCATCCGACAATATATATATATATATATATATATACACATATATATATACATACATGTATATATATATTGTCACGCATGCGCGAGTAGGAGACCGCGGATGGATCTTAACACACCTGGGAAGACATTCGCCGGCAGGGAATGGCGGGGTACTAACTTTCTCCCTCAGCTTTCTTTCAGGAAAAAAGATGCTCCGCCACCATAAGCCGAGTTTGCCCGCAGTGCGTTACTTCCGCCCTTCCTCCTCCATCTTTTCCTGACGTCATCAATCCCATCCTCCCTCACGCTTCCTTCCCAGCATTCCTCCACTTCCGGCTCCTCCCTCATAAAATGGCCGCTGACGCCATGATTTGGCGTCGTGCATATGAACTGTTTAGTTTATATTTTTGACCTATTCTTTTTGCTTTATTGTGGATTGTCTACAATATACGGGGCCGGAAAACCACAAACCTTTATGCTGTGTGCTGCTACATCTTTTACAATATATATACACATACATATATATACATATACATATATACACACACACATACATATATACACTGTGTGCACAATTATTAGGCAAGTGAGTATTTGATCATATCATCATTTTTAATGCGTATATTCCAGCTCCAAGCTGTATTAACTTGAATGCTTATTGGATTTAAGCACGTCAGGTGATGTGTATTTGTGTAATGAGGGAGGGTGTGGCCTAAGGAGATCAACACCCTATATCAAGGTGTGCAGAATTATTAGGCAGCTAGTTTTCCTCAGGCAAAATGGGCCAAAAAAGAGATTTAACTGACTGAAAAGTCAAAAATTGTAAAAAGTCTTTCAGAGGGATGCAGCACTTTTGGAATTGCTAAGATATTGGTGTGTGATCACAGAACCATCAAACATTTTGTTGCAAATAGTCAACAGGGTCGCAAGAAACGTGTTGAGAACAAAAGACGCAAATTAGCTGCCAAAGATTTGAGAAGAATCAAACGTGAAGCTACCAGGAACCCATTATCCTCCAGTACTTTCATATTCCAGAGCTGCAACCTACCTGGAGTGCCCAGAAGTACAAGGTGTTCAGTGCTCAAAGACATGGCCAAGGTAAGGAGGGCTGAAACCCAACCACCACTGAACAAGAAACATAAGTTGAAACGTCAAAACTGGGCCAAGAAATATCTGAAGACAGATTTTTTTCAAAGGTTTTATGGACCGATGAGATGAGAGTGACTCTTGATGGACCAGATGGATGGACCTGTGGATCAGATCACAGAGCTCCACTGGAGGCGGGTACTGGAATGAGCTGGTATTTTTAAAGATGAGCTAGTTGGACCTTTTGCATTGAAGATGAACTCAAAATCAACTCCCAAACCTACTGCCAGTTTTTCAAAGACACTTTCTTCAAACAGTGATACAGGAAAAAGACCATGATTTTTATGCAGGCCAATGGTCCATCACTTGCATCGAAGTTCTCACTGCGTGGCCAGCCAGTAAAGGCCTTAAAGATGAAGGAATAATGACATGGCCCCCCTTCCTCATCTGACCTAAACCCTATCGAGAACTTGTGGGCACTTCTTAAACGCTAGATTTACGGGGGAGAAAAACAATACACCTCTCTGAAGAGTGTCTGGGAGGCTGTAGTCACTGCTCCACAAAAAGCTGATCGTCAACAGATCAAGAAACTGACAGACTCCATGAATGGAAAGGCTTATGACTGTTATTGGAAAGAAGGGTGGCTATATTGGTCATTGATTGATTGATTGATTTTTTTTGAAATGTCAGAGATGTTTATTTGTAAATTTTGAGGTGTTTGTTTATTATTCTCACTATAACAGATGAAAATAAACAAGTGAGATGGGAAAATTTTCATTTTCCTTTAGTTGCATAATAAATCTGCACACTAATAGTTGCCTAATAATTGTGCACATATGTATTCCCCTGATGATGTTCACACTCACATTTCCGTTGTGAAACATTCAGGTTTCAGGTTTATTAACATTTTGGATTGACTGATAGCACTGTGTTTGTTCCATATTAAAATTAATCCTCAAAAATACAACTTGCCTAATAATTGTGCACACAGTATATATATATATATATATATATACATATCTACATATATATATTAGGGGTGGGACTCGATTAAAAAAATGTATCTAATTAATTAGAGGCTGTGTAATAATTAATCTTGATTAATCGTATGTAATCACACATGAAAATTTGCCCCAAATCGCAAATGTTTTTTTTTTAATTTAAAAGGGTTTTAGTGGGCGACAGAATCAAATAATAGACATGGACAGGAATATTGTAAACTCAAGCTCTTTTAATTTCTGAAAAAAAAATGCTTTTAAACTGCATTTCAATTCAAAACAGAAACAAAAATATCATCCCTGGTTAAAATTGGGTAGACTTAAAAATAAAGTGGTATTTTAAGTACTTTAAGTACATTTTCAGAATGGTATTGTCTTTAAATAATAATAACAAAAATTTCAACATAAAGTGCAGTTTTTCTTCTCAAAAAAATAAGGCAGAAACATAAAATGTATTTTGACCAGCTTAATCTTTAAACTCTGAGTAACCTTAGCCAAAATTATTTTGTACATTAGGCTAAAACAGTGTGATCATTGAACATTTATATAAATATATATATATATATATATATATATATATATATATACATATATACATATATATATACACATATATACACACACATATATATACAGTACATATCTACATATATACTGTATATACACATGTGTATATATATACAAATCTACATATATATATATCTATATATATATATTAGGGGTGGGACTCGATTAAAAAAAATAATCTAATTAATTAAAGGCTGTGTAATAATTAATCTTGATTAATCGTATGTAATCACACTTGAAAATTTGACCCAAATCGCAAATGTTTTTTTTTTTAATTTAAAAGGGTTTTAGGGGGCGACAGAATCAAATAATAGACATGGACAGGAATATTGTAAACTCAAGCTCTTTTAATTTCTGAAAAAAAAAATGCTTTTAAACTGCATTTCAATTCAAAACAGAAACAAAAATATCATCTCTGGCTAAAATTGGGCAGACTTAAAAATAAAGTGGTATTTTAAGTACTTTAAGTACATTTTCAGAATGGTATTGTCTTTAAATAATAATAACTAAAATTTCAACATAAAGTGCAGTTTTTTTTCTTAAAAAAATAAGGCAGAAACATAAAAGGTAATTTGACCAGCTTAATCTTTAAACTCTGAGTAACCTTAGAGTAACAAAATTATTTTGTACATTAGGCTAAAACAGTGTGTTCATTGAACATTTTGTAATTAGATGTAATTAGAATTACTAACGGTCACGGAAGTCCAATGATTCCCAGTAAGAGCCACAAAGTCCGCTTTCTGTAATGCATCTAATTTTGCTTGCTTTTCAGTGTGCACAAAACCATGCTTTTGTCAGAGGGGGGACATTTTTGCACACTGTGTCATTCCATTTCTCTCTTAGGAAAAGAAACATGCAAATATTACATTTAAAGCCCAGCAGATGAACAGGCAATAGGCACCCATTGTTGGCAGTGGGGGTGAGAAGTTAAAAGGCTGTCTGCAGATTGTAGGTATTTGCTGGATTGCATAGGAGTCACTATTTTGAAGTTTATGGCTGGTTGAGATTTACAAACAATACCACGTGTGATAACAGAACTGCTGCTTCCTTGGAGGATCCTGGATAATCCAGTTACTGATTGTGTCAGGATTGTTTGTGTATTTGCTGTCTTGCAAAGGAGTCGCCGCTTTGAAGTCTGGCCTTGGAGGATGTCTGTATTTACCTGACTTGGAAATATTGGTTTCTAAACAGCAGATCTGTACTCATTAATGGTTGGTAACAATACATTTTGTTAACTTGTGTTTCCATTATTTGTTAAACCCAGGAAATTTAGATGTGCCATCGTTTAATCTGGTTGTTCAGAACTGATAATTGCAGGGACTGAAGGAGATTTAATCTCTGGCCAGGAGAAGTGTTGGGGGGACAGTCCACTGAGAACACAGCCCAGACACTCGGACAGAGCACAGGGGCTCGCAGGCTGACAAGGGTACGTGGCTGGCATGACGTGAGGCACAAGGACTGCAATACTTCCAGGGAGGAAGAGACAGCTCTACAAGGAGACGCCGGTTATGGGTCCAGTAAGAGAGGGAAGCTGCATGATAGGACCAAGCAAAGCTGGCAGACAAGAAATAAGGCGTGCCTAATTCACAGCAATGCAAGGAGCCCAGGGTGGAAAAAAAAGGAACAACGAAGAGACGCCGACAGGGATTCCACGATTTTGACAAAACTTCTCTTGGCAAACGAGTGTCCGGTGAACAGAGTGCATCCGTGGACAGTTGAACAATTAAGTGTTGGGGAAACACTGAGAACAAACTGGACTTTGCACCACTACAGGTTGTATCATCCAATTCTGTTTTTAATGGACTTTTAGAGTGTGGACTGTGTGCTTTCCTTTCTAAAAAAGAAATTTTCTTAATGATACTGTTAGATTTGGTTTATGTTCATTTATCTTTTTAATGTACTTATTATTGTCTGGTGTAATAGAAGTTACTGTTGCTTTTCCTGAAATTACTGTTGTGTGTTTCATTGTGTGTTTACTCACCGCCCAATTTAAAGAAACCTGTGTGCTATTATTGGTAAATTTCAGGAGTTCCCAGTCTCTTCCACTCCTGTGCGTGTCTTTATAATCCGACCTGACGACCTCATAATCGTATACGTGTAAAAGAAAGTGCGAAGCGCCTTAATATTAGTTTGCCGCGGTCTAGAAATGGGATCCCGTGTTTACAGTTGTCTGGGCTATAGCTCATGGGAAGGAGGAAAAAAATTAAAAGTGTTTACTTTCACTTAAGGCAGAAGCGCAGTCAGCGTCTCAAAGGCCCGCACAGCTACGCATGCGCGCGCGCTGGCTGCCCGACTTTTGTAGTATTTTTGCAGTGCAGGAAACGCCACTTTTTGCAGACACGTTCACATGATCAAAAGTCTCCGCGCTCTTTAGAGGTCTTGCTTTCTCTGCATACTGCGTTCATAGTTCACGTGAGCCGCTCGGAGTACATGCATTGAAGCTTCTGTGCTGTGCCTGTGCTATCTCGTGCGATCTCGCGATGTCCACGGCTTTATTTAATGTTAGCTAAGAACCGGCACCTAAAAGTTTCTCGCTACAGCAATTTTAACTTCGTTACAAAGTGATCCAAAGTCTCGTTTATACCTCGTGTCTTCTCATTAAACTTGTATCTCGCGAATAAAGTATTCAGCGTTTTTCTTCAGCACTCTTTGGGAGCTCTTCCTTCTTCTCTACGTACTGCGGTCACAGTCAGTTCACGTGATTACGTGGGAGGCGTGATGATGTCACACACATCTCCGCTCCCCACGGCCATCGAGCTAACGTCCATTACAGTTTATGAAGAAAAATAGGTTCCAGTTATGACCATTACGCGTAGAATTTCGAAATGAAACCTGCCCAACTTTTGTAAGTAAGCTGTAAGGAATGAGCCTGCCAAATTTCAGCCTTCTACCTACACGGGAAGTTGGAGAATTAGTGATGAGTGATTCAGTCAGTGAGTGAGTGAATGAGTTAGTGAGGGCTTTGCCTTTTATTAGTATAGATTAAATGTTACAAAATGTAGGCATAAACTATAGAATGTGTGAAGCCTGAAGTCCAAAGATCAAGTAAACACTTTCACAAAAGGTTCAAGAATGCTACAACAGCTTCTGTGGTGTAGTGGCATGTACAGTTATTCCCAGTTTCAAATAAAACCTAACAGCATCAGATCCCTAGGGCGGTAGAATACATCGTGGTCGTAAGAGAATAAAAGTGAAAAAAAAGGTAACTTTTACAAGTACAGTACTATAAATGTATACGGTCTGTAACAGATGCAAACCAAATGTATGTGTGTACTATATAATATTAATAATTAGAGCAGCACAGTACTGAAAATGGCAAACATAGGAGACAGTGGGAATCAAACCGGTGGCCCCTTGATTACAAGTCAGCAGCTTCTTACGGAAGCTGATGTATTGTTCTTGAACCTTTTGTGAAAGTGTTTATTTGATCTTTGGACTTAAGGCTTCACACATTCTATAGTTTATGCCTACATTTTGTAACATTTAATACTAAAATATGAAAAAGTTTTTGTTTTAGCAATGTGTTTACACAGATTACTGTAGAAATGGAACACACATGAAATGCAAGTGTTCTAAATAACGATATAGTATTTATAAAAGGTGTCATTTTGCTTGACTTCTCACTCTATACAACTCTAAGCAACTGACAAGCAGGTAAACAGACTTGAGCTGAGAAAACTGTGCAGGGTGGGGGGAATGTGATAGCAGGCTGCTTGCTGTTTGCTGCTTATCAACAAATTTAAAGGACAAAAGACGCCGACAGAGAGGTGCGAAGCGTTTTAAGGTGGGACGGATCTACAAGTTTTTTCGTAGGTTCTGGTAAATCTAGTGTTAAAGCATGTTATTAAACATGGGAACACGGTGGTGCAGTGATAGTGATGAGCTGGTGCCCTGTTCAGAGATTTTTCTTGCCTCCCACAAGAAGTTTGCTGCGTCATGCGCAACCTTCGATAAAATAATTTATTGCAGTAGTACTGTCTTTTTCAAACGTACTAACCTGTACTAACATACTAATTTATGTGAATTTCCCCTTGGGGATTAATAAAGTATCTATCTATCTATTTATCTATCCATCTATCCTCCAATTCCTGTCCTTCCTTTTCTTTCTCCAAGTAACCAATCACCACACAATCAGCTCTGTAATAGATGTTAAGCCATCTGTAAGCTTAGAATGCTGATTCTTCAAAACTTTTAAGGAACATTGAAATATGTTCGTTGTACATGTTTAATTATTCCATCGATCTATCTTTCCAGTGTCGCTCCAGCACCAGCAAGAATACAGCGCGAGGCAAGAACAGTCCCTGAACTAGCTAGCACTGCGCCACCGTGTCCTCACATGTTTAATTATTAACAACATCCATCCATCCATCCATTATCCAGCCTGCTATATCCTAACTACAAGGTCACGGGGGTCTGCTGGAGCTAATCCCAGCCAACACAAGGCGCAAGGCAGGAAACCAACCCTGGGCAGGGCGCCAGCTCACTGCAGTATTAACAACATAGATTATTTAAATGATGTTAACATTTTATCTGTATAATGTAATAAACATTATACAACATCCTGTTATAAACAAATTAAACTCTTTCACTAGGATAGATTTACCTGATTTACAAAAAATAATATCTCAATTAAAACCCTCCACCTGCGTCCTTGACCCGATACCAACAAGGTTTTTCAAAGAAGTATCAGGCGTGCTAATTGATAATGTTCTTGACATAGTAAATTCGTCACTAGATACTGGGGTCTTCCCAGACTGTCTTAAGACTGCTGTAGTTAAACCCCTACTTAAGAAACATAATCTTGACCCCTCGGCTCTTGAAAATTTTAGACCCATCTCTAACCTGCCCTTCTTAAGTAAAGTTCTAGAGAAGGCAGTCATTATGCAGTTAAATGACCACCTAGATAAACATGCTATTCTTGATAAATTTCAGTCAGGTTTTAGAACAAATCACAGCACAGAAACTGCACTCGTTAAAGTAGTAAATGACTTGCGGGTAAATGCAGACAGAGGCCATTTATCTGTTCTCATCCTCTTAGATCTGAGTGCTGCATTTGACACCATTGATCACAACATTCTTAGAAATCGCCTTAGTCAATGGGTGGGCCTCTCTGGCAGTGTCTTAAATTGGTTTGAATCCTACCTGACAGGGAGAAAATATTTTGTTAGTTGTGGGAATTACAACTCGAAGACACATGATATCCAATATGGTGTTCCACAAGGCTCTATCCTGGGTCCGCTGTTATTCTCAATCTACATGCTTCCGTTAGGTCAGATTATCTCAGGGCACAACGTGAGCTACCACAGCTATGCTGATGACACACAGCTGTACTTATCAATAGCACCTGATGACCCGATTCTATTGATTCACTAACACAATGTCTGACTAGTATCTCAGAATGGATGAATAGTAATTTTCTCAAGTTAAATAAAGAGAAAACTGAAATTTTAGTGATCAGCAATAATGGATACAATGAGGCTATTAGAAATAAACTGGATACATTAGGATTAAAAGTCAAAACGGAGGTAAAAAGCTTAGGGGTGATTGTTGACTGTAATCTGAATTTTAAATCACATATTAATCAGATCATTAGGACAGCATTTTTTCACTTAAGAAACATAAGTAAAGTTAGACCTCTTATATCACTGAAAGATGCTGAGAAATTAGTTCACGCGCTTGTTTTCAGTCGACTAGATTACTGTAATGCACTCCTCTCTGGACTACCCAAAAAAGATATAAATCGTTTGCAACTAGTGCAGAATGCAGCTGCTAGAATCCTAACTAGGAAAAGAAAATCAGAACACATCACACCAGTCTTAGCGTACTACACTGGTTACCTGTGTCATTCAGAATTGACTTTAAAATTCTGCTTATGGTTTATAAAGCCTTAAATAATCTCGCCCCATCTTATATATCGGAATGTCTGACACCTTATATTCCAAATCGTAACCTCAGATCCTCAAATGAGTGTCTCCTTAGAATTCCAAGAACAAAACTTAAAAGAAGTGGTGAGGCGGCCTTCTGCTGTTATGCACCTAAAATCTGGAATAGCCTGCCAATAGGAATTCGCCAGGCTGATACAGTAGAGCACTTTAAAACACTGCTGAAAACACATTACTTTAACATGGCCTTTTTATAACTTCATTTTAATCGTAATTTAACTTAATCCTGATACTCTGTATGTTCAATTCATCATAACAACTATTCATGGTGGCTCTAAAATCGGTACTGACCCCTACTCTCTTTTCTGTTTCTTTTTCCGGTTTCTTTGTGGTGGTGGCCTGCGCCACCACCACCTACTCAAAGCATCATGATGCTCCAACAATGATGGACGGATTAAAAGGAAGAAATCTACGTGACCATCATCATCATCAAGCCCTTCCGTGAGAATCCTAAATCCAAAGAGGACTGTTTCATTTATGTTAGGTAGAATGCCCAGAGGGGACTGGGCGGTATCATGGTCTGGAATCCCTACAGATTTTATTTTTTCTCCAGCCATCTGGAGTTTTTGTTTTTTCTGTCCCCCCTGGCCATTGAACCTTACTCTTATTCGATGTTAATGTTGATTTATTTTTTATAATTTATGTCTTTCATTTTTCTATTCTTTAATATGTAAAGCACTTTGAGCTACTGTTTGTATGAAAATGTGCTATATAAATAAATGTTGTTGTTGTTGTTGTTAAACATATTTTGCTGCATTTCATCTTAAAAATGATATCGTCATCATATGTAAATACACGCTTTATAAAGTGGCTCAGGTTGTGCAATATTATAACTGTATTGCAAGTTTACAGTGAGGTAATTAAACTAAAGTACAAACAGTTCTACAAGGGGCAGTTGATGGACTGATTGAGTGAGTTTATAGTTCTTGGGATGAAACTGTTTCTGAATCGCGATGTCCCTACAGGAAAGGCTCTGAAGCATTTGCAGTATGAGAGTAGTTCAATAGACAGCATGGCCAAGGCAGCATGTACTTGATGCTGTATACCAAGAATTCTCTTTCCAATCAGCTGCTGTAGAGCTGTGATTCCACACTCAGATACAGTGATATAAATACTCTGAGTGGTGCAGTGAGAATAATATGGAAAAAGATGATCTGCTGTGGCAACCCCTAACGGGAGCAGCTGAAAGAAGAAGAAGAAGGTGGACCGTTATATTGTTACAGGTTAATTACAATCAGATAGCTTAAACTACTAAACAATATATGGTTAATTTCAGTGTATTTAATTTAATTTCAGGGATGTGCATCTAAAAAAGAAATTGAAACCACACTGGAACAAAGCACTGCTTTGATGCTGAGTGCCTCCAGTTTGCAAAAGCGAGCAGAGAACTAGCATACGCCAGGGTTTTGACTAGCATGAAAATGTGCGTGGCTTTACACTAAGTTTAGGTTTTATACATCGCAATTTGAGCATGGAAACGGGCTTAGGCAACATTTTTGTGCATACATACCATTTATACATGAGGCCCCAGGTGCTGACAGGTGAATACTTCTTCAAGTCTAGTAGGCGCTATATCAAATACAGGCCATTTACCATTTACCAAGTTCTGCCTCCAGTGGTGGGTTCTGGTATGTCTTTTCTCTAGCTGTGCTCTCCATAAAAATGATCAGAATATGCTAAAAAAAAAAAAAATACGTGGAATAACTGCACACCCTTACAAAATAAGACCCATCCATTTGATATTCAGAGGATGTTTTAGCCAATTATTATTTGGATATTGAAAAAACTATTGTGCCTGCAGATGCAGACACAAAGAGAACACAGTATTTGGGCCAGGAACTGAATCAGAGTTGCAAGAGCTAATAGGAGGCATTGCTAGTTTAGCTCACCAAATAAAATATTTTATTTTTTGTCATAAATATTACATTTTGACAAAATATTATATTAGTACATACATGCTTTTTGTGCAGAAAGTCAATCTCTTCTGGCAAAGAGTAGGTACAGATTTATCCTAAATGCAGCACCTGTCAATGTATAAAATGTACACTGTTACAGAGAAGCTAAGAAAAAAAGTTAAAAATGACAAAATGTTTAACTTTCTAAAACATTCAGTTTATTCATGAGGGTTGCGATCTGTCTTACAGTTCTATCCAAATATTAGAGACCTTGACATATAACGATTTCTTGTCACAGAAAAATACCAGGCATGAGAGAACATTTTATTCCAAACTGTACTTTTTTTTACCAGGGGAGCTGAAAGTCAATTCAGCCCTGCAGATACGTGGAACAGAAATTGAATACTGTTCACATACAAAAAGTGCACTTGGAATAGAAACGAATGCCAAAACACCTCTGCAAAATGCTTTCAGATTACAAATATTGAAAATTGATCTTTTTTCAGATGGAGAGATATTTTTATTTTGATATAAGGTTGTGTTTCTATAAAACTTTTAACTTTCAGTGAATATAAAGCCTTTATTACTATTTAACATTGTAAATGAATGCTTTGTGTTAATTTTGTAAGAAATGTAGCTTTGTCTTTTACAAAATGTGGCCTTTTGTTCATTTTAACTCAAACTGTATTATATCAGTCCACAAAGACAATTTATAGTGACAATAAAGAGATAATCCTTCATAGACTTTTCTACATTTTACTATTAAACTGTAGAATTTTAAAGGGTTCAATTTAGATTTTCTTTTAGCATTTGGCATTTAACACATGAAAAAAGTAAAACCCCAAATCCTTTAAAACTAATAATAAATTGGTTAGTTATCTCATATCAAATATAAAGGTATAAATGTCAAATAATACTATTTTTACTTCTATAAGTGAATATTTGATTGAAACACCTTTGACAAAAAATTATAGCCACCAGTATTTTAGAATAACCTTCTTCCAGCTTTACACATCTAAAAGACATTGTAACAACCTTAACTGTAAAAAACTCTGCATTTTGCATATTTTTTCATATAGGGAGGCTTCTTACACTATTCATTTTATTACAATGTGACTCAAGCCTAGTAATATAGTTGGTTTCCCATTCATCCTTCAAAAACACTTCTTTCATACTTATCAAATTTATTGTATACAAAACATCGGCAGATACTGACCATCATTCTGGTGTACAACCACACATGATACCCTTTATAATTTATCACTGAGACCTGTTAGTTTTCTTTATATCCCCTTTAGGAAATGCCATTGACACATGTTGAATACACTCAACTGTGTTTATCAGTAAAGGTCTATGCTACTAACACATTCATTGTTTAGTGTCACTGGAGCAGATAATGGCAGCACCAAAGATTCAGTAGTATCAAAGTCACAATTTGTTTTCAATTCACACAAAATGTATGCATGATCCAAACATTAGTCATCACATTTCCATGTGGAATAATAAACTGAATTATTCAGCTTAGTAATATTACAGAAGATTGTTTCTTAGCATGCCAAATATTGAAAAGTCCCATTCATTTTCTTCAATTAAGGTTGAGTACAGCAAACCATATTTTTCTGTAATCATAAAATGAAAGTGAAGTTCCTGTTATTCTAATTTAGCACAACCTCATTAGAGCTGGGGAGGCTTCACACATTCCTTTCAATTATTGACTGATACCAAATAATTAAATGTTCCTTTCTGACCTTCCTGACATTATCAGTGCAGATATGGAATCAGACATTTGTAGCATTCTACCAGAATCAGTGGCATTATCAATGTATGTGGCAAACAATTATTTGAAAATAATTGGATTAACTAGGGTTTAGTATTTAAGTATGTATGTTTTATGTAATTGAATAACGTTTTGTTTTTATTTAAATATTACTTTGTGTTTTCAGTGACAAACTAGTCTGACTCACTATTCTGGAGTGTTAGGTTTAGATTGTGGGGTATAATTTATAAAACTTTGTGCGGATTAGAGTGTGGAAATATGCATACACCAAAAAATAAAAAGAGACGTATACTACAAAAAATATCTGATTTATAAAACCTGGCGTGTCCACATTTTTATGCAATTACAATCATCTTGTAAATACGCGTGAGTGAACATGCTTTAAAACTCATCTCGTTGCCTCCCTGTAACAACCATCTTAGCTATTTTAAACAGCTTCACACATACTGTATATAATGCGCAGATTTATCTGTAAGGAGAGACAATGATGATAACAAAAAATATCCAATGGCATCTAATTACATAATTGGTTGGAATGAAAATCTACTGCAGTCTTCCAGATGCCTGCATTAAAATAATGGCATCACCAAGAGAATGATATCTCAATTCACAGCTCTGCACAGTTGTATTATCTTGTAAATATTTGCTTATACTCTTCACTCTCACCACCACTGGCAAACAATTACCACTATCAGCAGCATAATGTTTAAGCATATCTTGTTTGGACATGTGCACTGATTTCAAAAATAAGAAGTATTTTTCAAGTCAAAGTTATTTGTTTACAATGATGGTATATATTAAGTTATCACAAGAAAATGTGGTAAAAGATATGAATTTTTATAAATATAAAAAATGTTTATACTTTTTAAATTTAATGAATCCCAAGCAACAACTTTAAAACTTAAGATTGGCTTCATCTCACTGATTGTCTCCATCCATTGCATCCTCAGGGCTGTGGTTTCCTCTAACACAAGAGTGATCAACGTCAGTCCTGGAGTGCTGCAGTGGCTGGAGGATTTTTGCTCTAACCCTGTTGTTTAATTATAAAACAATTCTTGCCAATAACTGCTCTTAATTTTGTATCATGACATGTGTGGGCGCTAGAGGTTTCTGTTGCCCCTTTAAATCCAACAGACAGACACACAGGACACAGGGTAAAAGCACCAAGAACATATTTAATTAATTTTCTTCTAGGAATAATGCCTTCCAGCTCCCCAGCCACAATAAACAGGCAATTCAGCAAACACAATTCTTAATAATAATCACAATTCTCTCCTCCACACCTCCCAGCAAACTCTAGCTACACCAATGGAATCGGGAGGAGTAGGACAGAGTTTTTGCCGCTTGGGGTGGGGCAGTGCTTCAATTTGCCGCCCTCCAACATATCTGAATATGTTAATCTATTTAAATAGAAAATTAAAATGATGTATAGAGAAAAATTAAGATACATTTTGCATAGATTTATTCATATATAGAGAAACAGCAATAATTTTTCACATATAATTATTTATAAGCATCAACTAGACAAGAATATAGTATAGATGCACTGATAAGCCGTGTTCTAATTATTAGCTTAATATACTGTAATTACTCTGTGAAAACCAGAACCAGTGTAGTGTACAAGTGATAGGTGTGGATGTTTTCTGTGCAGAGTAAGAATGCATTCAGATTGATAATGAAATGAAACTATAAATTGTAAATTAGTTGTTTATCTTCCTATAAAGTATTATCGGTGTATTGCCTCATAAGTTTCAACTGCTGTGTCTGCTGCCATCACAGAAGGAAAGTCTGAAAATTATTTTTGAAGCATTTGTGGATAAAAATCAGAGAATTTTACTTTTTTCATTCATGAGTGATTTTTTTTTTAATCCTGCTGCTTGCACACAAATTGTACTGAGCCTTTTGGCCAATAATGACACCCCCAAAAATGTGCCGCCCAGGGCAGGCCGCCTTCTCTGCACGCTCCTAGCTACGCTGCTGCCCGACTCTGGCTTGCTTGATGGGTTCACAGCAGTCCTTTTTATAGACCCTGACCCAGAAGTGCTTCTGTCCTTCTGTCAATGTGACTTGCCAGCACTTCTGGGTCACATGGAGAACTTGCTTTTTCTTTAGCCCGGAAGTACTTCAGGACTTCCGTCCCCATGACTTTGGAGTACTTCCGGGCTATGCAGACAGTAAAAACTCCCAGGTCCTCCTGCAGCATTTCCTGGCAGCACCCACGGTACCCAGCAGGGCCGTGAAGCCGAACTCCAGATCCCATGGTGCCCTGCAGGAATCCGGGGCACCGCTATGCTATAGGGGAGTCACCATCTAGTCGCCATCTAGCGGCATCTATCGCATTATCTTGTTTTTTTATTTTTTTATCGTGTGTGTCATTGTGAATTTAGTATCAACATGCAAAATCTAAGACTCTGATAAAAAATGCAGTGTAGTATAATCAGATTTATTGTCATGCGTACAAATCAAAATGATATTGTCTCAAGAGTCTGAACAGAATAATTAATACAACATGGAACTTGACTATATATTGAATGCAATTTAGAAAAAAAAATGTGATTAACCGTGCATCTGCCACTGAACCACAGTCTGTATGTGATTCAGAATGTGCACCAAGCACTGCATATAAAAAATAATGTGAGCATGCCTGTGCCACCAGCACTGGCACATGTACAGTTATAATAGTCTGACAGCAATACATACTCAAATCAGATGACTTCATGGCTATGCCACTATATCCAACTTTTAGCACACTTTTAAACAGAGAATCATTTGTGACAAGCCATGGCAGTACATAATCATTAATGAAACAGAGCTGGAGTGATAAAATGAGACAAATATGCAACTCAAAGCTACAGGAAGGCAGCAGGCAAATAGGGATCTGCCAGTGGATAATGTTAAAACTCCAGACATGATGCCTGCTGTAGACAGACAAGCAAACAGGAAATGTATCCTTACTTCAAGCATAATAGCACCAAGAACCTGTAATAAAATGTATTACTTCCAGTTTACTTAGGTTGTTACAAGCACGCCTCAGAAATGCAGAAGGTGTTCAAAAGTGGACACATTCTGTAGGTTTTAAGGGTTTTGGACTCTGAGATCCAGTTTAAAACACAAGAAGAGGCTAGGTTGTTTTTTTTTAATTTAAAAAAATGTTTTACATTGAAACAGAATTTTATGTGGAAAATTAATATATAAAAGAAATAGTTTTGACTTTAAAAGTACCAAACGTATCCTTTGTATGTGTTATGAAAAAAAATATATGGATGTCATCTTTTTGGTAGTTAAGAGAAGTCTTTAGTCTTTCTGAACAGAAGTAAAGAGTATAGATGCTTCATGTGTAGGTTCTATTGTTTTTGAAGGACACTTTTACAGCAGACAGCAAGAATAGTTTAGTGCATGTTGGTTTTATATTTTAAGATCAAATCAAACATTTAAAATAGGAGCATCTGAACATTTACAAAGAATATAACAGTAACTTTTAGTGTCTTTTTGATGCCTTCCACTAATTCATTTCTCCATCTGCAGGTGACAGTATTGCATGGCAAAAATCCTCACACTCTTGAGAAATCATTGTTCAAACATATAGACAGGCAAAAGACAATCTTAGCCTAGTAAAAAAAAACACACATGTATAACCCAAACCAAACCTTGGATAAAATAACTGAAAATAGATAATGGAAAAATATTGAAAGTAAAAGATTATGGAAAAATAAGCATAAAATAGAATTTAAAAATAATGTGTTCTTTTCATTTTAATTTTCACAATAGAGGTCTATATGTTAGTTCAAGTGCAATATAATTTTAAGCCTTTAATTTCACCACAGAAACTAAAAAGCTGCCCTTTATCTTTTTATCTTTTTCTCCGCTATGGTCCCAGAAACCCCACTGTGGCTCTTTTAAGGCATTTGAAAACCATTAACTCCACACTGGGAATAACTTGACTATAAAAGAATAACTTGTAATAGCATGTGAAGGAGCAGCACTGAAGTTCAGAAAGAAGCAGAATCATCACATTTAGGTACAGTGAATGGAGAAAGGCTTAACGTGGCATACTGCTGGGCATCATCTCCCAAATTCATCATCTCCAGCATTTCTTTATAATAGCTGTGTCAAGTAGACTGACACTGTTTAAATCAGGTTCATGTGTGTAAGCAGAATTATGGAGAAAACTGTAGACTTCATAGTTTATGACATTTTTAGAATGATTAATTTTATTTTCGTTATAGTGTTGTTATCTTGAGAGGGTAATGATAATACTCCAGGAGAATGATTTTTTATGATTTGTTCCTTTGCAAATTTTGCTGACATTTCAGAATATAACCACTGCTAAGTAAATATTATCACAGAAACACCATTCTGTTAAATCCTGCAGAGATGTACATGTATTTTTCAATATAAGCTTGAATAAACATTAAAAAAAATACACAAATCAAATTATACAGAACATTTCTTATGAAGTGGGAAGGAAGCAGCAACCTGCAATACAAAATGTGACAATGACACCCAAGCAGAATGATAATGTACTGTAAACACATTAAACCTTGCGCTTTTAAACACATGGAGTGTATTGGGGAATGTGTTAAACAGCAGTCAGGTTCTGTGAAGATATATATATACAGACAGGCGGACATTTTGACGTCACCCACAATACATTTATTATACCTATTTACAATTGTGCACAAACCCCAAAGTCCAGGCCAACCTTGAATGCCTTTCTCTTCAGGCCGCATCCACTACTCTCCACCAAGCTCTCTTCTCTCCCGACTCTAGCCTTGAATGAAGGGAGGCGGCCCCTTTTATAGTCACCTGGATGTGCTCCTAGTGCTTCCTGGCAATCTTTCACCAGCACTCCCCAGTGTGGTGGAAGTGCCGGCTGCGTACCTGGAAGCACTCCGGGTGTCCCTGCTTGTCTTCACCCCAGAATTTCCGGGTGTGGCGGAAGTGCTGAGGTCCAGCGTCCCCAAGGCTTCAAAGCTCTGTACCCGTGGTCCCCATAGCAACCAGGGTGGTCGCCCCCACGTGGTCTAAGGTGGGCATAAGCCCTCTTCCAGTCCTCCAAGGCATCCCGGCCGGGTCGCCCCTCCCCCCAGCCATCTGCCACAATATATATAGAAATATATATATATATATATATATATATATATATATATACAGTAATCCTCGCTATATCAAGGCCGACTTTCAAGGGCTTCACTCTATCGCGGATTTTAAATGTAAGCACATCTAAATATATATCACGGATTTTTCGCTGGTTCGCTTTCTGGACAATGTGTCTTTTAATTTATGCTACATGCTTCCTCAGTTTGTTAGCCCAGTTGATTTCATACAAGAGACGCTATTGGCGGATGGCTTAGAAGCTACCCAATCAGAGCATGTATTACATATTAACTAAAACTCCTCAATGGTAAAAGATATGCTTCCCGCGTGGCGCTTGTTTTGTTTGCTTCTCTCTGTCTCTCTCACTCTCTCTGCCTGACGGAGGGGGTGTGAGCAGAGGGGGCTGTTTACACAGTAGCTGTTTGCCTAGAAGATAGGACGCTCCTCTACAAAATGCTGCTTTATCGCGGTGCGTCTGTATACTTAAAAGCACATATTGATTTTTTGATTGTGCTCCTTTGAAGATAAGATATGTTTGCATTCTTTTAATTGTGAGAAAGAACTGCCATCACTGTCTTGTAATGAAGCACAGTTTAAACGTTTGACTAAAGGGTGTTATTTCATGTCTAGAGGGCTCTAATAATGTTAACAGTGTGGGAGAGTTTATAAGGGCTTAAAATATATAAAAATAACCATACAAACATATGGTTTCTACTTCGCGGAAATTCATTTATCGCGGCAGAGTCTGGAACGGATTAACCGCGATAAACGAGGGATGACTGTACATATATATATATATATATAGTACTGTATATGTTACAAAACATGTCAACTTGTAGTCTCTGTTTATTTTCTTCTGTTGTAAAACAGCAATATAAAATAACTGGGGTCTGTTCCAGAATTCAAAGTTAGTGTGAAATCCAGTTGAAGTACGTCTGGAATCAAAAAAAATTGAGCTTACTTTTTTGCAGAGAACCTGGATTTAACCAAACCTGCCTGTCTGGAATAGATTAAGATAGAATTATTGAATCTATGAGGCCAAAAATGTGAACAATTCGCTAATCCTGCTTTTTGGAACCGGCCCAGGCTTTCTGTTCCGAATGATTTGACAAAATCAGGCTCAGTTACTGGGGCAACCAATACTCCAAAGTAACTTGCAAGTATCACTTTTAACATGAAGGATTAAAACTTTGAGGTCACAATAATTAAGGAGCAGAGCATCCAATCATAAGATGAAAAGCCTAAAATGTTCTGTCAAAAATGATGATCCTAGTTGCATGTTTTAAGAAGCAGAAAAAGATTACAAAATGTTAAACAACTGACATAGAAGCACAACTTCTTTACCAAATTGTGCCCAGAAAAAATGCAGTCGGATATCGATCAGACATTCTTGTATGTACAGAGAAGAGTCTGCATGCATGTTACTGTTTTACATTTGAGACTTTTATATATGTGAGCAACCTTTTAAAACATGACATGTTCAAAATCCCACATCATGGATTTTAGGTGATATCAATCTAAATCATGGACATTTTCTGTCTTTTTTTGTAAAGGGCTTTCTTCAGAACATATTGGCAAAGTGATTGCAAAAGTGTCATCTGCTCACACACGCACTCACAGGCTGTTGTCGTGAGACAGAAATACCGTATTTACTCGTGTACCACGCGCCCTTGTGTAAGACGCACACCCTAATTTTTTACAAAGGAAATCGTGAAAATCGTTTTGCCCTGTGTACAACGCGCGTTATGATTGTAAAGGAAGCGTTTAGAGAAAGAAAGAGTGCGAGAGCGTGAGCAAGTGACAGAGCGAGAGAGAGCGTGAGTGTGCAAACAAGCGAGTACATATTTTGTAATAAAAGAAAATAAACACAGATGAACTATGTAAGAAAGAGCAGAGCAGGCTCTTTTTCCTTAGGAGACTGTATTCCTTTAATGTGGGCAGTGACATCCTTCAAATCTTTTATAACTATGTGATGACCAGTGCAATTTTCTATGCTGTCGTGGGCTTGGTTGATAACATCACTTCCAGTGAGGCCCACTGAAACAACAGAATATTTAGAAGAGCAGGCTTAATTATGGGATGCACCCTGGAGTTCATAATGAAGGAGAGAATTAAAACAAAACTGAGTGCCATTATGAACAATGCTGCACATCCTCTCACTGACACACTAACACTGAGGACTTTCAGCAAACAAATTATTCAGCAGAAGTGCTTCCAGAAACACTTCTTTCTTTGTAATTGTCTTGCTTGATAGTTATTCCACCTATTTTTGTATTTATTTATTTAAAGAGCTTCTGTAAAAAGCAAAATAACCCCTGGAAACAAATCAAATTATATCTATCTATCTATCTATCTAAATGATAATAGACTTTCTGGTGGAGCAAGCTGCCCACCTTCAGCCCTTCTGTGGAGTTCCTTGTCTTTTAAAAAAATGCATGTTAAGACTAACCTCTTCAGTTGGTCCTTGTACCCAATATGTTTAAACAATGAGCAAAGCGAAATAATTTTATCTTTTTCTCTAATCTGTGCTGTTTATTAATGCATTTATTTTAAATATTTACTTGAACTATTTATTATACAGTACTACCTTTTGAATCATTCTCTGTAGTTTCCAGTTGGTCTGTTTGCAAAAAAATCTTCACAAGCATTGATTTTACAGTTTATTTTTACACCAATCTACATAGTAAAAAGGCTGATATTCTGTTCTGTAAAATCATAGCAATTAATTTTATTAAAACATTTATATTTTATCTAGCTGTCCTGAAGTGCAAAATATTTTTTGATAAAATAACACATTTCCTTTGACTTCAAATCACTTTAAATAATGTGAAATAAATGCTTGTTTCCTTTAATTTTATTATTTTTATTATTTTTAAATGCAAATTAACAGTATAATTTAATAAAGATTTTTGCCATTTAAACTACCAGTGAGAAAAAAACAGTTTGTGTTATTTATATTCATATTAACACCATGACATTTATTGATGCTATGCTAACAACAAGCCATGGATTACAAGTGACATCAAGGGCCTTTTGAACCAGAAGAAAAGGGCTTTTAAAGGCGGTGATCAGCATGAGCTCATGCGCGTGCAGAAGGAATTCCGAGTCCAGCACAGGGAGGCGAAGGAGCAGTACAGGAGAAAGCTGGAGCAGAATTTGCAGAATAACAGCATGAAGGATGGGATGAAGATCATCACTGGCTGCAGCTCGAAGCGGGATGCTTCCATTGAGAGAAACGTGGAGAGAGCAAACCAGATGAACAACTTCTTTAACAGGTTTGACCACCCTAACCCACTCTCACCTTGGAGTACAGCAACCTCCACCCATCCTTCTGCTGATACCAGCATAGGAGAGACATCCCCACCCACAATTACAGCAGCCCAGGTGAGCAGAGAGCTGAGGAGACTTCGTGCCAGCAAATCAGTGGGTTTAGATGGAATATCGCCACGACTGCTGAAGGCCTGTGCACTGGAGCTGGGGAGTCCTCTACAGTGCATCTTCAACCTCAACCTGGAACAGGGGAGAGTCCCGAGCCATTGGAAAACATCTTGCATCACCCCAGTCCCAAAGGTATCACGTCCTAGTGAGCTAAATATCTTGCGGCCTGTCACTCTGACGTCATATGTGATGAAGACCATGGAGCGGCTGCTGTTTCACCACCTGAGGCCACAGGTCCGCCACGCCCTCGACCCTCTGCAGTTCGCATATCAGGAGAAGGTGGAAGCAGAGGATGCCATCTTGGACAGAGGCAGTGGTGCAGTAAGAATTATGGACTTCTCTAGCACCTTCAACACCATCCAACCTCTGCTCCTTAGGGACAAGGTGACAGAGATGGGAGTAGATTCGTACCTGGTGCCATGGTCTTAAAGACAGACCTCAGTATGTGCGTCTCGGGAACTGCTGGTCTGACATTGTGGTCAGCAACACAGGAGCGCACAGGGGACTATATTTTCTCCAGTCCTGTTCAGCTGCTATCATGGGCTGCATAAGGAGTGG
Source organism: Polypterus senegalus (assembly GCF_016835505.1). NCBI lineage: Eukaryota > Metazoa > Chordata > Cladistia > Polypteriformes > Polypteridae > Polypterus > Polypterus senegalus. Next base: position 111,349,701 of record NC_053155.1, on the reverse strand, counting down.
GCAGGAGGAGGAGTATAGGAACCTAATCAAGGACTTTGTTAAATGGTGCGACTCAAACCACTTACACCGGAACACCAGCAAAACCAAGGAGCTGGTGGTGGATTTTAGGAGACCCAGGCCCCTCCTGGACCCCGTGATTATCAGAGGCGACTGTGTGTAGAGGGTGCAGACATATAAATACCTGGGAATGCAGCTGGATGATAAATTGAACTGGACTGCCAATACTGATGCTATGTGCAAGAGAGGACAGAGCTGACTATACTTCCTTAGAAGACTGGTGTCCTTCAACATCGGCAAATAAGATGCTGCAGATGTTCTATCAGACGGTTGTGGCGAGTGCCCTCTTCTACGTGGTGGTGTGCTGGGGAGGCAGCATAATGAAGAAGGACGCCTCATGCCTGGACAAACTGATGAGGAAGGCAGGCTCTACTGTAGGCATGGAGCTGGACAATTTGACTTCCGTGGCAGAGTGACGGGCGCCGAGCAGGCTCCTGTCAATCATGGAGAAACCACTGCATCTACTGAACAGTATCATCTTCAGACAGAGGAGCAGCTTCAGCAACAGACTGCTGTCACTGTCCTGCTCCACTGACAGGCTGAGGAGATCGTTACTCTCCCACACTATGCGACTCTTCAGTTCTACCCAAAGGGGTAACCGGTAACATTATACAAAGTTATTGTCTGTTTTACCTGCATTTTTATCACTCTTTAATTTAATATTGTTTTTTATCAGTATGCTGCTGCTGGAGTATGTGAATTACCCCTTGGGATTAATAAAGTATCTATCTATCTATCTATCTATCTAAATAAAAGAAATAGAACATAGAAATAGAACAAACATTTTTCTGATTGACGTTTTATTGTAAGTTCCTCCACTCTGGATTCTGTGTGCTGTGGCGTTTCAGACGCCTTTGAAATAGACTTTGTTGTGGCATCTGAAGTGGACCTTCCAATTCTACGTCTTTTTTTTGGTGGCATGGGTATATTAACGAAAAGCAGGACAATTATACTGTGTGGCATTGTATTGCGTACGGAATAAGCACCACAGTGAGATGAATTTACGTTAGTTACAATAAGTTAATTATTTACATTATTTACAATTTACTTCAACCTGACACTGTCGATAACCATAACCAGATGAGCCATCAGATGAGGACACAACACAAGGATTAGATGCTTAAAGTGCAATAGTGCTTTTATTGTAAAAACAAGTCAAACAGTGTTCAATCAGTGCAGTGCATCCAAATGTTCAACAAATAATTAATGCCATAAAAAGTGGATTGGTGGAGGTTAAAATCAATCCAATAAATAATCCGTTAAAACATGACAGGAAACTGTCCTTAAAAACATGAGCCCGACTGCACTCCTTTAAAAGCCGAAGGTCTCCTTAGCTTAATTCTAACAGGTACTTGCTGCCAAGGAGGTGACTAATCTGCAGTTCAGCCAGCTTTCCATGCCGCTCTTAGGCTCAGACCCCTGTAGCACTCTCTAGCTCCCTGCAATGCACCACACCAAGCCTTCAACTCTTGCTGCCAGGCTCACATTCCTGTGCCCCATGGCACCACTGCAGGATGCCTCTCTGAGCATCTCAATTCCCTGTAGCTATGCTGCCTCTCTTCGGCACCAGTAGAACCTCACAGAAGACCACCTTCTTAGTAGTGCTCCTCAGTTTCGCCCGTAAAACTTTAAATCTGGATTGTAGTATTGACAGTCTGCCTATATGTATGTCATTACATAATTACCTGTAGTTCCACTCCCGCTCTAAACAAGTAAGCGCTTGGTCCACCCTTTCAGCAAGGTCTCCCACCGGTGCTCCCAGAAGACAGCTCACAATACAAGACTCTCTGCGTCTAGAGCAAACCTGCATTTCAATTGTTGTCTGGTTGTCCAGGCTGAAGTCTGTCTGGCATTCAAAGTCACCTTTGCAGACATCAAAACATTGTATCCCTGCATTGGGAGAAGTGAATATTAATTAATTAATTAATTTAATAGATGAACATAAACATTTCATTTATTGCAAATATGAACCAACATATTATTCCCATGTTATACAGGCTTTCCCATTTGAGCTTTACCCGATTTACTTTCAGATCATATAACGCTGAATATGGTAAAAAAGCTGATGATCTGCTAATTAAAATTTTAAAAATACTAAAGAAATGGTAGAAATAATTATATTAATAAAGTTTACAGAGTATGAGTGTTTTTTTATAAAGTAGGACAATTGATAAAAACAAACAGAAAGGCAAACTTGTCAACATAAATAATTGGTATACAATTGATCATAGTTTTTCTGCAAGATTTTAAATGACTTTTCAGTGCTAGAAGGACATTCTTGTCTGTTTTGCATATTTGCTTTATAGTGGCCAATAAATGAAAGGCTGTACCAAATGTATGATGCTGCCTGATTCTTCACTACTCACATACCTCATGTTATCAAGTAGAATATAAATGTCTCTATGGCTATTAGTATTATTAATGAGCACTTAAATCATTGCACATGCTGTGGGCAGCACATGTTCTTTTAGGACTCTCAAAGGTGTCATTTGGAGGAAAAAAATTCAAATGTTAAGGCAATGCTATAAACAGACTTTAAAAATGTTTTCTGCTAAATAATGTGAACTTTGTTAGTTATAAAATCAAACAATATACAGTATGTAAGTTTGTGTATGCAAAAAAACAACAATTGTTGGAAACATTTTTCATATATGAACAATAGTTGCATTTTTAAACTGCACTTTCTTTGTTAAATGCAATAAACAATTGGCATAATTTATTCTTAAAGAAGGAAATAACCTTTCACTTTGGTTGCTGGCAAAACAGCATGATGCCCTAAGTTTTTATATTTAATAAGCATTAATTTTGAAGAAAACTAAAGCTGAGAAAGCTAATGTCACTGAATAATACTCATTTGAGGTAACCGATGTAAAATGTAGAAAATGTTGATAGAAGATGTTGCTATGTAGAAAACCTGATTACGGGTCATATTCATCCTGTACTTACTATGTTTTGAAATGAGAGAGAGAGGTTGCGAGAATGCACTATTACAGTGCATTGTTGCACCTACAGTACCATATGACGATCCACCTCAGGATCTCAGATTAGGACTCCAGTGCAGCCATGCAATTTGTGACACCTTAGCACCACACTAATTGAAACGGAGTGGAACAGTGTAAGGTTTTTTACGGCGGCTGGAGTGCTAATCCTCCCACCAACCCCCATTACAAGAATAATAGTTCTAATGAAGTAATGTGTAAAAGTAAAGCTTGTATACTAATCAAAATCTGCATTTATTTCAATATAGCAATGATTCTCAGGCCGGGTTTATACTTCATGCGACGCAACGCATGCTGTAGCAGACGCTCCTGCTATGCAAGCGTTGTACTGTTTATACTTGCGTGCGTACTTTATGTAAATCTGGAGGAATCCAGCAGGTGGCAGTGTGATAGGTTTGGCTTCGCTGTGGAACAGCCATTAAATTCTGATGACACCTTACTACAATATCTCTGAAAAGGATGTTTAATGATTAAATCTATCAGTCCAGGGTTATGCCCATTCCAGCTACCATTGGGCACGAAACAGAAACAATCCCTAGACATGGCATCAGTCAAGTCAAGGTGAATACAAGCACTCACACACACACTTGTGTCATTTTAGTGTCACCAAATCTGCATATCTTTGGAAGGAAACCAGAGCTCACTGTGGAAACCCAGCAGGAAAACATGCAAACTCCAGGCAGGGAATACCAGCGACGTGACTCCCTGTGAGACAGCAGCGCCACCATGTCACCCCCCTGTGTGTAATAATTAACAGTATTCATTATTTAAATTAAACTAACGATTTATCTGTAAAATATAATGTACACACTTTAATGCATTTCATCATGAAAGTGATATCAAGTATAAATCTAAAGAAAATTTTCACAGAATTTAAATATTATGCATTTAATGTATTCTGTGTGGTGATCTGTTGCTGCTTGCTGTCAGGACAGGAGGAAGTCCCAGAAGTTCGTAGCGATTAAAAACTGGGATGACGTTTACAACAGTCTGCTTTAATGATAAAGTAAACTGAGGTTAGAGTGGACATTTTGAGATTAAAGGCAAAATTTCCACTTTAATCACAAAAAACATCTTTTCACGGCATCCTTAATTTTTTCCTCTGTGGCTCAAATACAGTGATGTACATTATGTTGCTGTTGTATAGTTGCAAAATAAAGACGGCACAAAAGATGGTATGTGAGACTTTTAAAATGTATTGTGTCATTACGATGAGGAATAAGCGATGCTTAAATATAAAAGCACCATGAATGTATGTCTGCATTTTGCTTCACAACATCGAACCATTCATCAAACATTAAAGCGCGCACATTGATCCCGGGGGATCCTCAAAGTGGCTTTTTGTCACATGTAGATAGTAAACAGAGACTCTGACTTCACATTCCAACTTTTACCACACTGTCCCCGACTTTTTTCTGGTACTGCAGCTCGTGGACGCGTCGCGTTAATTTCTGAGGACCTACTCAGAGGACGCATCAAATGAATGCTGGGAACGCGTGGCAGCTATGATGCAGGTGTATATGCATTCTGAGCATGAAGTATAAACGAGCCCTCGAGCTTATGAATTCTACTGTCCCATACACAATCATATTTTCTTTCCCATTTTGTTAAATGAACTTGCCTAAATGTATATGTCAGAAAAAGCACAACACAGTAAAAAGTTTGTGCGTTTCCACATTTTGTATTATGACATTTATTGCTAAGATTAGTATTAGCTGGAAAAAAAACAGTGAATTACTGTTGAGAAGCCTTTAGGTTATTGTGAAATCCAGTTATAGAAATGGAACTGTGAAGTGACTTTTCAACAGAATATGAAAGATGTAGTCCCTCTGGAAATAACTCAACAGCAAATTGTTCTTACATAGTTCACACTTAAGTGCCCATAAAGCACTGAAAATTTCCTTCAGTGAAAAAACACTATATAGGTTGTCAACAGGACAACTATACACACAACACATACTTCAGATTTAAATCTCTGTTAGTTAAATGGCCTTTTATGTCTCATATTGGTATATAAATGTGCCTTTCATGGCAGTGCTCTCTATATGGTAAGTGACTGGGGCTTCTTTTGAACCATCTACAGACCCTCTGGGGTTGCCAAACATTAATAAAAGAGGATGTTTTCATTGCAAATATAGAACACGAGGGATACAAGCACAGTAAAAGAAAATAGGTTTTAGAATGCTATGCTAGATATAATATCTAGTGGTTAAGTTAAGAATGAATTTCAAACTGCAGGTAAGCCACTAATTAAAAAATGCCTTGAGTAAATCTAAGCTACAGGTAATATTGAAAGCAATTATGAACATTGAAATAATTAAGTAATAAACAACCCATCTTGATTAATGTCATGTTTAAAAATGCTGGGTAGGTCCAGACATCATTATATTATCATGGTTAGAGGAAATGATCTTGGTGACTTTGAAAAAAGGGTGATAGATGGTACATATTTGGCAGGCGCTTCAGTCCTAGAAGATAACTTAACTGGCTGATGTTTCTTAAGAAACAGAGACTAAGCTAATGGTGCCATAGGTCTCTGATAAGAAAGTGATAATCTACAAAATAAATGATAAACTTATATAGCAAAGGTAAATAAAGCCTATCAAAAACATACACTTTCATACATGTGGATCGAAAACATGGTTTCACCAAAAGGACTCAAATGATTGAAACTTTGTCTTTGTATTAGTCGTCTTTTAGTTTTTATTCAGATGAAATGCTGTGACCTCAAGACATGTCAACTCAGCATTCAAATTGATTAATTTCCTCAAAGGATACAGTCTTGAAACAATGTTTCTTTCACATGCTGATGGTGGATTTTAAACAATCTTTTTTGTCAGTGAGAAGAGACTGCATACATTCAATTGGCATCACATATATTCAATAAAATAAAATAGACAAACTGCCTTGCTTCTGTCCATGATCCTGCAGCTGTGGAGCTATGCAGTATGTCATTTCACAATTTAAGTCATATTATGAATTATTATATATTATTACAGTATATAAAAAGATAACAATCACATATATTAGGTTTAGAAATATGCAACTGTAGTAAAAACAGGAATGTTTGTTGGATGGAGTAATGCTGACGGCAACAACATGCTGTCACTCTTTAACTCAGTTGGAATCACCATTAGTTTTACTGAATCAGCCCGCAATCTAGGTGTTATCTTTGGCACAATCATTTCATTTAAAAAACACTTTACAAAACTATCCAAAACATTGGCTTTCGACCTCAAAAATCTTGGAAAATTAAGACATTTTCTAAAATGCAAGATACTGAGAAAATAATTTATGCATTTATTTTTAGTAAGATTGATTACTGACGTGCTGTGTTAACATGCTGTTCTAACTGTTCTTTATGCAGCATTCAGCTAATTCAAAATCTGCTGCAAGAATCTATACTAATAAAAGGCAAAGCCTTCACTTACTGACTGACTGACTAACTCACTGACTCACTCATCACTAATTCTCCAACTTCCCGTGTAGGTAGAAGGCTGAAATTTGGCAGGCTTATTCCTTACAGCTTACTTACAAAAGTTAAGCAGATTTCATTTCGAAATTGTACACGTAACGGTCATAACGGTCAACAAACGTCTGTCATGTTGAACTTTCTTATTTATGGCCCCATCTTTACGAAATTTGGTAGGCGGCTTACCTGCGCTAACTGAAATCGATGTATGTACTTATTTCGGTGGTATGACACCACTGTTGGACGCCATATTGAACTTTCCAATGTCACTAATTCTCCAACTTCCTGTGTAGGTAGAAGGCTGAAATTTGGCAGGCTCATTCCTTACAGCTTACTTACAAAATTTAAGCAGGTTTCATTTCGAAATCCTACGCATAACGGTCATAACGGTCGACAACATCTGCCATGTTGAACTTTCTTATTTATGGCCCCATCTTCACAAAATTTGGTAGGCAGCTTCCCTGTGCTAACCGAAACCGATGTACGTATTTATTTCGGTAGTATGACACCACTGTCGGCCGCCATATTGAACTTTCCAACATCACTAATTCTCCAACTTCCCGTGTAGGTAGAAGGCTGAAATTTGTCAGGATCATTAATTACAGCTTATCTACATGTAATGGTCATAATGGTAAACAACGTTTGCCATGTGGAACTTATTTATGGCCCCATCTTCACGAAATTTGGTAAGCGGCTTCCCTGCGCTAACCGAAACCAATGTACATACTTATTTCGGTGGTATGATGCCACTGACGGCCGCCATATTGAACTTTCCAACGGTCTTTGTTTCTTATGGTACCATCTTCAAGAAATTTGGTACGCAGGTTCCCAACACTAACTGAATTCTACTTACGTACATATATACGTCCATAGCCTGCAGATCGGTCACTGTGTGAGACGGCGTTGGGTCCCCCATCTCAAAGCCTCCCACATTGTTGGCTGCCTGCCTATTTAAGGCTGTCCGTCGCTCCGGTCTCTACATTCCCTTCCTTGCTTCGCCACGGGATTCGCGTCTCCCTGCTGATAACTACAGCCTTTTTATTTAATTCACGGCTTCTCCACTGTTTTATTGTTCGTTTATTACGATTATAGTTATTGTGTAGGTATGACTTACTTTACATTGTTCAGGTACCCATTTCCTTTATCGTTCCAACCGTACCCCCATTAACATGTCTATCGAGGTGATCCCCATCGATCAAAGAACTGTCACTTACCGAGTGGTTTCCATGCCCGGAGATGGCACCTGCCTTTTCCATTCTCTTTGTTACATATTGCACAGTCATATCAGGCTTACTCTTGATATCCGGAGGAACATTGTGTCTTATGTATTGAATGACTGGGACAGGTTCAAGGTGTGGACTGATGACGGTACAGGAGATAATTATACTACACACTATAAGAGTGAAATGATTAAGCCCTTCACCTATTGTTCTGCATGTGAGTTGATGGCTGCTGCTGAATTGTTCGGTTGTCACTTTCAAGTGTATCGAAATGGCCAAATATTTTACACCTTTTGACAACTGCCAATGCCTCTTAAACATCTTAGATTCACAGGTGACGATTTCAGTAGTGGACACTTTGATGTTTATGAATGTTTAAACTCTCAAAAGCTGGATGCGAAGTTATTGATGAAACTGGTTGTATGCTTACAACTCTTGACAGATGCTGAATGTCACTTCAACACAAGTCCTGAAAATACTGTCGTAATTGAAACAAACCATGAAACTCAAACTGATTATGACAGCAGCAATCCAAGCTGTGAGATTTGAGACAAGATTACTTTTCACATGGCCAACTGTACGTTGCATGCTCAAGAGTGGGGTCAGTGCACAGCTTGGTCATATTACAACCGGAGGGCCGAACTGACAATGTGGTATACAAAGAGATACTTAACAAATACTTATTGGCATATTTTCCCTCAGTTTAAAAAGGTTTAATTTTCTTCTTAATAAAAATTTTAAGGCAGCATTTCGCCGCTGTCAAGCGTGGGTATTTTGCTAGTTATTACATAAACCAGAAAATGCAAATATATAAATCCAGTTCTCAGGTCTTAATACTAACTCCCAGTCAGGGCTGATTTCAAAATCTTCCTTTTAATTTATAAAGCTTTAAATGGCCAAGGCCCTACTTACTTATCATTATGGTACCTACAAACCAGAGCTCAAGAAGCCAGCCTACTTCAGATTCTAATGATTAATAAAATAACAGTGGGAGTTCTAGCTTTTAGTTACAGGGCCCTTAAGCTGTGGAATGCTCATCCTACTAGTATAAGAGATGTCTCTTCAGTCTCAGCTTTGAAATCCAGGCTGACGACTCATTTGTTTTGTCTGGCACACCCTGATTAGAGCTACTGAATATCTCTGCATTCTGCATTTCTGTTTGTTAGCCATTTGTACAGTAATGCAAGTAATACAATAGTTTTATCATTGTCAGTGTCAATGTCAATTTATTTATATACCACATTTAAAACAACATAGAAATGCTGTGGCCAAAGTGCTTTACAATAATAGAATAAAAGAAAAACATACAATTAACACGAATAACATAAATAGAAATAAAATAAATGAACATAAATAAAAATAAATAATAAATAGAAGTAATGTTACATAATCACAATGAGGAAACCATCAGTATTACTGAAGATCACGGAATGCAAGTGAATAGAAATGAATCTTTAATCTTGTTTTAAACAGTTCAATTGTAGACGACTCCTTTATGTAATGAGGTGAAGAATTCCACAGGCGAGGAGCCGCAGCTACAAAAGCCCTGTCCTCCTTAGTGTTACACTTGGTACGAGGGACAACAACAGACACCTGACCAGAAAGTCTAAGCACTCTAGATGGCTGTTGTAAAACACACAATTCAGCTAAATAGGCAGGAGCAAGCCCATGTAAAGATTTAAAAACTAGCAACAAGATTTTAAAATCAATTTGAAAACTGACAGGCAGCCAGAGAAAAGAAGATAATATTGGAGAAACAGAATCAGACTTTCTTGCCCCAACCAGAAAGTGAGCGGCAGCATTCTGGACCAACTGTAACCTGCGTAATACAGTGAGAAAAGATAAAAGCATTGAGTAGCTTTCTCAAGATCCCTAGAAGATAAAAAAGGCTTAATCTTACCTAATAGATGAAGCTGGAAAAAGCAGCTCTTGACTACAGAATTAACCTGTTTCTCAAAAGAGAGGATACTGTCAAAGATAACACCAATATTGCGGACTTGAGGTTTGCAAAAGACAGAGAAAGAGCCGAGAAGTCCAAGACCAATTTGGGCTTTAGCTGATGGATCCACTATAAGCACCTCTGTTTTATTTTGATTCAGATCAAGACAATTATTAGCCATCCAGGATCTTAGTTCAGAAAGACAGTTGTGCAGTTGATTTATTGCAGAGTTGCAGACGGGAATAAAACATCAAAGCCTTCCACTACGGTGCATGGTGGTACAATATCAAGAGGAGTGAGAACTGGTTTAAGGGTGTCAATAATTCTTTTTAACTGTGAAAGTGAGACAAGATCAAAAGATTCCAAGACAATACCATGATTAACAGTAGGATGTTTATAGCCAGTTGGAACAATACCACAGCAAATTTTATCACTTTTACTGACAAAGAATGAAAGAAACTGCTCACATGGAAACACAGTGCTATTTAATCCCATCACATAATGAGGGTGAATGGCCGCATTAATTGAATTAAATAAGACCCTAAGATTCTTAAAATGATGGGATACTAAATCAACGAAAAAATCATGTTTAGCTTACTTAACTGCAACCTGGAAGTTGAATAGAGAAGTCCTAAAAATCTGTTTAGAAACAATTAGTCCAATGGCGTTCTGCAGTTCGACAGGCGCAGCTCAGCGATCGCGTAGTTTCATTTAGCCAGGGAGCAGGTCTTCCCTTATTACAGCGCATCTTGAGCGGAGCAATTGAGTCTAAAACCATTTTATATGAAATATTAAATTCTAAGACAGAATCATCGATACCATCATATTGGACATGCACATCAAGACTAGAGAACATGGTTTTAAAATCGGATATAATAGAAGAATTTAAAAAGTGAGAGCAGTGTGGAGCACAGTTAGTAGTAGGGACATCAACAGTAATACTGAAATCCATCATTATAGAAAAGTGATCAGTAAAAGAAACATTGCGTAAATCAATATTATTAACTGAAATATCACGTGTAAGAAGGTGACTGAAAGTGTCATTGGCGTATTAATATGCTGGATAAATGTAAATGAGTCAAATAATGATAAAAAGTCAGTAACCAAAGGTTTCGATTGACAACAAACGTGAATGTTAAAATCACCAACAATAAATACTTTGTCATGGGAGCAGGTGATATCAGCCAGGAGATCGGAGAATTCAGAAAGATATCATTAATTACAGGAGGTCTATAAACCACAGCAAACAACAAAGAAGGGGAGCAGCACACTTCGAAAAGTTGCAATTCAAAGCTATTAAATGGACCCTTTGTAAGGCTCCGACAAAAGGACATACTTTTAAAAACAGTGGCAATGCCCAATGACAAGTCAGCCGAGGAGAGTTTAAAAATGAATAACCTGATGGTACCAAGTCAGTTCACTGATACAGGTGAACACCGGCGTCCAGGTGCAGATGTCAGCAAATGAATAAAACAAAGGTGTAGGTTCACATAATATCCCATCAGGAGATGAAAATTGAGAGGAAAGCAAGCAAGAAAATATGTTAAGTAAAGAATCACGATCGTAGGACAGTGGACATTGAGATAACTAATACAAAAAAACAAAGATAAAACATAGATTAGCGAGACGAGCAGACGGCCAGCCACACCAGTCGGTGCCATCCTCATAGTTCTTCATTGCTAACCCTCCTCTATTCTCTCTCTTTTCCCAGTATCTTGATGTGATAGTTGGTGTCACTGCTGTACTGCCAAGTTTCTCTCCTGCATATGAAAAACTCAGCTTCGATAAACGAGTGTAGGAATCATCAGATGGAAAGATTCTCTTATCAGACTGGATGGCAAGCACAAAATCCACTAGAGAAGGACCAGGAGTGGGTAGGTGGCTGATTGTCTGAGAATTTTAATCTCCTCCACCATCAACTGGCCATATTTCATCAATTATATTTAAGTTTCTACCTTGTTCTTTGTGTATTTTAACAAATTTGTATGTATATGTGCACCACTTCTGTATTAAGTAATTAGTATGATCTATATTTGCATTTTGACTAAGAATTGTTCACAGCACTCTGCACCTGCACTCAGTAAAGAGTTCTATACAAAAATTATTTGTATTGTATATAATAATATACAGATACCATATTTTACAGCTCCTAAATAGAATTCAGTTTTTTGAAAATTAATAAATTGTCTGTTGCTGTTATAATTATTTATTTATGGTTCCTAATTTTGCATTCATTAGATGGTCCATACTAATTATGACCCACCTGTCCATTTTTCAACCACCTTATGTAGTAATGGGCAGCCAGCACCCTTTCCAGCAGAGTAGATTTGCAAACACACCCCCCACTCAAATAGACAGGGTCATTATAGAGTTTTGATTAATCTGAAACATGTGTCCTTTGAGATATGGATTTAGAACTGCAGAAAATGCAAGATCTAAATTAATGAGTACCTGGGCATTGATTCAAGACCGGAACTTAGAACATGTGGGCAACAACATTAACTACTAGGCCAACACCATTATTTGTAGCACCCAAATTGTTTGTACATTTATTTTATTTTATAACAGTGATCAAGTTGAAAAATATGTTAAACTGTGCATTATGAACTTGCTCTTGGCTTGATATTCAGTACATTCTTGACTTCAAGGATGAAATCCTATAACTATATAGTGACATTTTAACTGTTATTTTTGCAGCAGATGGGTTAGGAAAAATGCATTTGACACTGAACAATCTATTAGAAATGAAATGTAAGACAAGATAATGCCACCTGTCAGCCATTGCTCGTATATATGCTAATAGTGAGAAAAGCACAGGCATTTAGGGTAAGACAGTGTTTATCTTTTGCTAGGTGTTCTTTTTGTACAATTTTAGCCTCCAGGCACCTAAACTGCTTTATACAGTTAACTTCATGTAGAGTTCAGCATAACAACAGTAAAATCAAATGGTTCTATAGTAATTGAAATCTAGTAAAACTTACTTCAGATATCTCCTCTGTCATATATTGTATGAATAAAATAGTAGCTTAGGAAATGTGTAGAATATGAAGTAGAGCTAAGCTGTTTAACATACAGTGTTAAAGTGGGTTATGCTTATAAACCAGTAATGTTATTAAGGGAGGTTTTATCAAAAGAACTTTATAGAATATGTCACTTTTTCAGTTACTTCACTGAAACATATCTGAGGAAGTGCCTGCTTTTTTTGTTTTTTGCATGTTTCAATGGTGTTGTCAATAATGTAAATGACTGAAAAGTGGTAAAAAGGGAAATTTTTATTGTACTCGTACTAAGATCTAAGATTATATTATTAAATATTAACCCAACTGTCATAAACATTAATGATACTGATAACTTTTAAACATTCATAATGCTTCTGACCTTAAACAGATTTGATTCCTCCTCCTTTATATTTTTGTATATCATAGTTGGGCTGCAGATGCTATAAGTGCAAATTGATTTGTAGATGGTGAACACTGGAAGGAAAGTGAAATTCAACTCAAAAGAATGTACATTACCATAAAGCATTTAGTCCACATTTGGGAACACTTCATGTGAGAATCTGGCAAGGATAATTAGACCATAGTGCAAAGAGTAATTGATGTTTTTACTATATGAGACATGAACTGAAACAGAAAGTTTAAAGTACATCCAAAATAAAGAAACATGTAGATAAATTATAATTTCATTATTTCTTTATTATTTGGTAATATTTAGCAAATTTTTTGAAAAGAAACTAAATCAGCTTGTGACTTATAATACTGCAGGAAGGGAAAGCCAAATAGGCTTTCTAATGTTTGGAAGATCTGATTTGAAAGAGATAAAGAATTGTAAGGTCATGAATGGGGAAAGTGTTACAGTACAGCATAAAGTGGTGGTGATGGACATGGAGATCAGAATCATCAGGAGAATAAAACCTGAACAACCAGCACCAAGGATTAAGTGGTTGAGATTGAAAGACGAAGGGCTTAAGAAAAGGTTTAGGGAGAGAGTTTTAAATGAAGTACAGTCATTTGACAGTGTGAAGGAATGGTGGGAGAAGAAAGGCAAAGTTGTATTAAGAGTAGGTGAAGAGGTGTTGAGTAGGATGACATGAAGGAGAGGTGCAGAATGTGAAAAAGGCCAACAATGAGCTAAATGGTACAAATCAGAGAGGGAGGAAGATAGAGAATAGGGAGGGAAGCAAAGTGGGCAGTGGCAAGAAACAAGACTTTGAAGGAGGTGTATGAAATATGGGAGACAAAAGAGGGAGAATGATTGTTAGAACAGCAAATGCTAAGAACAGTGCTGGGAAAGATTTTAGTCAGATAAAGCAAATGAAAGAGGAGCAAATTGTGGTCTTGATAAAGCATGATTGGATCAAGAATGGATGGAAGAAATATTTGGAAAACTTGTTGAATGAAGAAAATCCAAGGGTATTATTTGAAGGTGCAGTCCATAATGAAGAGCTAGTACCAAGACTAAGGAGAGAGGAAGAAAAAGAGGCACAAAAAATAATGAAAATGGGCTGTATGGAGCAGGTTGATCAAGTACGTAAACCCCACATAGAAATGGGAAAAGATGAAGAGAAGGGTGAAAAAGAAGATACAATATATACTGTACATGTTCCTTCACTATATCATTCCCATTATCTATACAACAGGAACTCAGTATTGGGCATCCTTGCTATATTTTTATAGCAGAGGAAGCATATTTCTGTCTTCACAATTACGTGTTGTTGCACTTGCAGGGAAATGGATAAGAAACAAGAGTGCCACAAGTGCTATCTAGGACTATATGTTGTCAGTAAGAACTTACATATATATGAATAGAGGATGCCATATCTCTTGCACTTCATACTATCCTGGCACATCGGTATAATAAGAACTGTTGGACCAGAATCCACCACACTCCCCAATTTAGGATTTCATGCTGTCCTTAGATTTTGGACTTCCTAACCAACAAACTTATGTGGATTGGGGATGCTATGTCCTTCACACTGCCCCTCATCAATGGCACTTTACAGGATAGTCTGTGCTTCTTCTTCAGCTCTGATTGTTGGGACAAAAACAGCTCCATTAAGTTTCCTGAAGACACCATCATCGTAGGCCTGTAACAATAATGATGAGACAGCTAACAGAGAAACGTTCTGTTCTCCAACTCAGCAGTACCATGGCATCTTAAAGAAATACCATAAAGGGTTAATAAATGTTGGAAACCAGATAAAGGTCAAGTGAACAACAAAATGTACTGAAAGATGACTAGGAGATGACTAAAAATTCTGCAGATGTCCTGTAAACAACCAGAATGGACAGT